>NW_024882284.1:327500-346915 GCF_019059575.1 Amphibalanus amphitrite | reverse complement strand
TGGAATTATACATGGTCGCAATGAATGTATAGTTAAACCTGCAGGGTGCCATTATGCTGACCACCTGACATGGCAGTTCGTAGATGACCTGCCAGGCTCTCTAACTAGTCTAAACCCTCGCCGGCCGAGGGGGGGGGGGGCGGGTGCCGCCCCCCATAGGGTTTTTTCGCGATAGCTCAGAACACGCTGGCGATAGAGAGCTGAAACTTGGCATACCTGACCTTTGATCCAAGCCGCATCTTTTGACAACCAACCGCATTTTTGGGTCAGGTCAGGTCACTGACCTATGACGTCATAAGTGAACCTCTGCACGGTCTTCAGATGTCGCAACTTCCAACGCCCTCACTGCCAGAGGAGATGTCACAGGGAAATGAAACTTGCAGGATCTAGTATCCATTATGAGTCCCACAACTTGTATATCTCGGATTTTTCCTAAAGGTCATATGAGGTCAGGTCATTTTCGTGACCTCACCATTATAAGTCAATGGGGAAAAATGAAAACTGTTATTCTGCGCCGGGAACGATCTCCAACTATCTCAAGCACATAGAATCGTGATTTTATGCACTCCTTGCAAGGCTAGATGCGTCACTTTTGCAATGTTGACCTTGCGTGACGTCATTTATGACGTCATCAAGGTCATATTAGTTTTTCGTTAATAACTCTTGATCAAATTGAGCTAGCGAGTCGGGAAAGCCACCAATGGACTCAGGAAGACCTGCCGAATCGAATGATATGCGACATGACCTCTTTCGACCAACTTCGTGACCTGGGGGTGCTGACCTGACCTTGACCTGAGGTCAACACCCCAAGTTGACCTGACCCGGACAAAAAGTATATCATTCGACGCGCCTGAGCGAGGCGAACACGATGCTGCCAAAATCGGCGCTCTGCGGCCGTTTTTTGCGAAGTTATTCACCAAACACTGAACCGTACCCTGGGGCACTTGACCTGACCTCAGAGGTCACCGGTTGACCTAGGACCTTAAAATCGGGTACCAATCTCTGCGTCTCGTAACGGCGCACACGCTCGTTTTTTCCGCGACGCGCTAGCTCCACCAGGGGCGAAACGGCGAGGGGGGGGGGTCGTACCCGCCCCCCTCGGCCGGCGCGTATGTAGAAAACCAATAGGTCCGGCGAGGGTTAAGGTCTGAATGCAGCTAGTCTAGGAAACTACTCAACTTGAGTCGAATCTTGATGTTAGGGACCACGGCGGTTGGATGTTGGAAGCTGCATTTGACCACGGAATCAACACAATCACTGCCTCTCTCTCTCTCTCTCTCTCCCTCTCTCTCTACTCTCTCTCCTCCCTCTCTCCCTCCCTCTCCCTCTCCCCTCCCACTCCAGTCTGCTGCCAGCTGGAGTCTCTCTCAGCCTCTCTCCGGCTGGAATTTCCGCAGTCCTACTCGTCAGTCCGCTGGCAGCTGAAGTTTCGGTTGTTATCTGGTGCCAAAGAAAAACCGCCCACGAGACCGGTGCAGCTGAGCTGGCCAGGAGTGGGAGACTCGGTCTGATTTTGGACTCCGATCTGCCACTTAGCCGTCGGACACACTGGCAGTGGACACTGGACAATGGACAATGGACGGAGCTGATTATATTGAGGTTGACGCAATTAATTAGTTGATTGATTGACTGGCCCCTTCTCATTAGTATGAAATCATGATGTTAGTTGTATTTGCTTCAGGTATTCATATCTGGCGGTCACATATGCACGCTAGATATATACTGAGACGGGTAACATAGCACCATCGGGTGGCCGCGTTTCGTCACATTGACTATCAACACTGTTTCGGAAATAGAAACAATGCAAACACACACAAGAAAACCTGCTAAAAGTTAATATTTTGTAATAAATTGTATCATATGAGGAAGGAACTACTTTATTATAGCTGATGAAAGTGTTATTATTGTGTGTGTTTTTATTGTTTCGTCTTCCGAAAAGGGGTGTTGATAAAGTCAATGTGACGAAACGCGTCCAGCCGATTGTGCTGTGTTACCCGTCGGCGTCACAATATGTTTATACCAAAATTAAACGTCCGAATGAAACGTCCAGTGTGCAATGTGCACTGTGTTTCTATTGGTATCTACCTGAGGGAGGCATGTGACGTTTGATCAGCAATCAATATTATTACTGAATCATTGATATATTCCATTAGCTGACGAATCAAATCGTCAATAGGTACACATTCTCCACACTACATGCAGTTGCAGAATGAACGTGCTCGAATGCACCAAAAAGTCGTGACGCATGTAGTAAGGCTTTTGATCTTCAAGCAAAAACTTTATCAGAAATGTAAAAGCATCCTCGAAACGCCACGAAATGGGTCACATTAATTGACCGGATCGACAAAAAGCTGACGGACGTCTCATTTTCCAGCTAGAGGTTGACAGCCTGCTCAGCTGTGTGGGCCGGTCGCGCGGCACGTGATCATTCCAGGTCCTATGTATAGGCCGCCCAACGGGAGCGGGTGTGTCCGCCGCCCGGCTAAAACTGTCCGCCGACGGAGGGAGGGGAGGGGAGGGAAGGGAAGGGGCAGCGCCAGGTCCAGTTATGGAAACTGCACCGGACAGAGAGCCGGCGGGGAGTGGCGAGCCAGACAAAGAAAGATGCATGCGATGACAATAAAAAACTGCACAGTTCACAATTCATACACATGTTTCCTATATGACAGCAATATTTCAAAATTGCTGTAATCTGTCTAAAGCAGAATACGCTTCCTTGCTAGGAAACATCCGTATTTTAATTGTAGACCTTATTAACGTGATGACTTTGATGCAAAATTTCTGAATGATTTCTTTACCTACATGTATGCCAGAAAGCACACACATCGAAAGGCTCATTGAGTACATTCTGAACATATTTACCTAATCAAGGAATTTCATGTAAACTGGACATTATAAAATTCCTACGTATTTTAATTCTAAATGATAGACCGCTGTGGTCTGTCTTTAAAACGAAGGTCGAAGGAACTCGAATCGAGTCGCTTGCTCCCATTTACATAGCTTAATTTTGCACAATCAGAAACTGTTTAGTCTTTCAGATAGAAATAATTGTCGTGGATCATTTCTTTATTACATCATGCATTTTTGAATATCAAGTTCCAACGATGTTACGAAACTGAGGTTAATGCGGCATGGTCCTTACGCCAATGACCATGGGCAACAACTACTTGTTTACTAAGTCTCACATTGCCCACAAGAATGTTCGTAAATATCGGTTGTTTTCATAGCGCTGAACATTGTTGTCCTTCAATGAAACGAGACACTTGAACTCTTCTTAGGGAACGGATGCATGGCACTATGGCAGTGTTTTAAGTGAAGCTGTTTTCATTTGCAGCTCGATAGCACAAACCACATATCCCTTGTAGCTTTCGATAATGAATGAGCTAGCGTAGATCGATTAGTGACAGCCGTTTAGTTTAAAGATGGTTTACTACGTGCTGCCCTAGTCATGCATGCCGAGTTGCATCGGATCCATGCGGCTCGCAGGTCCACCGAGCGACTTGCGCTGTTGTGCGGTGACCAGTCACTGATGCCCCCATCCCTACCAGTGACTGGAGATTCACTGATGCCCCACCCCGCCCAGTGACTGGTCAGAGCACGGTACTGCGCGGAGCACCATGGACCGGGACCGCTGGGGTCACGATCAGCCGGAGCCGGCCGGCGCCGGCAGCGACGACAGTGACAGCGAGTATGAGGAGATTACGACCACCACCCGCACCGTCAAGAAGACCACCTACAACCCCAAGCCGCTGGTGGAGGCGCTGCGCTCCAAGGTGACGCTCGCTCGGGTCTGCCGGCGAGCTGTGCCGGTCCATCGAACTGACCGCCCGCGGCCGGACGGCCCTCCGCGGCTGTCATCTGCTGTCATCTGCCAGCGGTCGTCCGCGACAGCTGCAGACTCTATCTATTCACATCTTTTTGCTACGGCCTTTTCAACTCTGCTAATGCTTCTCTCAGCAAACTTCAGGTGTACCCTCACTGCACTTTTGTCGGCATGCCCTTCCGCCTGCTTTTGATGGGTGTGTTTGCTGTGCTGTGAGATTCTAACCGCTCGAGTCACTCGAGTTGCTACCTGCTCTAACCAGCACCCTCTTCACGTCTCTGGGCTGCGTCAGACGGGCGAGCTCCGTTGTGTTTGTTTCAGGTGTCTATTTCTGGCCGGCCGGCAGGCCAATCCCACAGCATTCGGAAGACCGGCCGCCTTTTTCAGAGCGATGGATTCCACAGATTATGCTTGCGGGCGACTGTTGACATGATGCTGACCAGACTGCCCGGTGGCTCGGTATCCAGGTATGCCGGTGGTGGTTTCCTGCTCCCCTCTCTCTCCCCTTTCCCTCTCTCCGTCAGCCCCTGGCACCCGGCACCGGCTCCACGCCCGTCGGGCCGCCCGTCTGGAACATTTCTGGAATCCGGCCGCGCTGACGGCGACTAGTGTGGCCCGAGCTGTGGCGGCGGCGGAGCCCTCCTCCTAACAGTGTCCTGAGCGGCTCCGAGCGCCGTAGTGACCTGACCTGACCTGACCTGATCTCACGGACCGGGGTGTGCTGTGATTGTTAACTCGCCACACTCGCGCCCGAGATGGGCAAGACGTCCAACATGTACAGTGCGCGAGTGTCCTCTCAGAGCCGGAGCTCCATCAGCTCGACGACAGTGCACCATGGCACGACGTCAGCGTTCCCGAGTGCTGAGCCCTCCGACCTGGAGAGCTTCTTCAGCTCCACGGTCAGACCCCTCACACTCCCCCTCCCCGGCGGCGGAAAGGTCACTGCTGTACTTCACTGATGCATGGACTGTGCTTTTGCGGTTATTGTTGTGTCACTGGAATGTCAATGATCAATGTCATCAATGTCAATGATTAATTTACTGCTGTAAAATGTTAACTGTTTTATGAGTCAGTACTGATATTCTGTTCCGAATTTATAGTAGGACGCCTCTTGCATTTTTGGTCAATGGCAAACGCTCACAGTTTATTTTGATCCGTGGCGAATAGTTGATTTCAATATCCACCGGAAATGTGTTTAGTATCTGACATATTTGTTGAGACCTGATCACCTGAGTCCCGTGATACGGCCCCTTCACATTAGATCAGCTTAGGTAAGATTTAGATCGCTACATAAGCCCAGTAGTACGTAAAAGAAAAAGTTTTCCTAAACTCACTCCATTCTAAGTAATGTTTGTGCAGACAAAGCTGACCATTAACTAATGTATTCCGTATATTTTACCTTGCTTGGACCATATAAATGTGTTGGATTGGAACACAACTGTCCGCTTATCTTTCTGTTTGTCTGTCTGTGTGTCTGTCTCAGCACAGTTTTCCCCGAATACGGCTCTCAGGCCTCAGTTGCTCTTTCGATATGATGCCGGTCAATAATAATGTAAGCTAGTGAATGTATCCCTGTCAAGTGTCTGACTCGACACTACCGTCCGTTCCGTGGCGATGCAGGAGATGGGGGCCAACAAGAAGCTGTTTGGCAAGGACCTCAGCGAGTATGACAACATGGACATGGACGACATGTTGGACCAGCTGACCGCAGAGGAGATAGAGCTGCTCACCAGGGACGTGGATCCCGACGTGAGTAGTTCCCGGTGTGGTCTGGAGAGGGGTGCTGGGTGTGAGCGGTTTGGTGGAGCGGGAGTCTGGTCGGGGGGGGGGGAGGGCTCTACTGAGCAGTGAGCAGTCCCAGAGCGAGGTGAGAACTGTCTTAGAATGCCATTTTAGGGGTGAGCTCGGTTGAAATCTGGACTCTTATCGCAACTAAAATTTATCGGTGTCGGTCTCTGAAGTCTCGGAATTGGTCTCTTTCAATGACCCATTCCTCTCTCTCTCTCTCTCTCTCTCTCTCTCTCTCTCTCTCTCTCTCTCTCTCTCCTCTCTCTCTCTCTCTCTCTCTCTCTCTCTCTCTCTCTCTCTCTCTCTCTCTCTCTCTCTCTCTGAAACAGTCTGAGCATCTTTCGCGGGCAATACATTTAGTCGTAAATATCCCCGATTGCTTATATGCAAGAGATCGGAGAGCGTTTCTTCTGCCATGATTGTGCACACTGGTGTCAAATCAAGTCCCAAATAAGTCCTCCGGAGCCCGCACTAGCCGTACCGGAACGAGCGGTTATGGTGTGTACCAACTGTTTACTCCTATCGATAGCGTAAAGTTTATGGAGGCGCTCACTAGCGTGACAAGTGCATCGACCACATCATCATGCTGTTGCACAAACTCGTAAGATTATCTAATAGCTGTGTATGCTGGGTTTAAGTAATCATAGCAAACGTCATCTGGAACATTTAACAACACGGTGTGCTGTGGGAAAGAGGAGAGAGAGAGAGAGAGAGAGAGAGAGAGAGAGAGAGAGAGAGAGAGAGAGAGAGAGAGAGAGAGAGAGAGAGAGAGAGAGAGAGAGAGAGAGAGAGAGAGAGAGAGAAAAAAAGAGAGAGAGAGAAGAGAGAGAGAGAGAGAGAGGGAGAGAGAGAGGGAGACAGAGATCCCGAGTAAGAGGTAGAGGGCAACTGTTGCACACTTCCGATATTTTGATTGATCGATGACCTTGCAAATCGAAAAGAATATCCCAATGCTCCGTTCTCCAAAGATAAATGTCCATCACTGCGCCTTGGCCTGCGCGAGTCCATCTCGGTTTGTTCAATAGCTTATGGACTAGCGGATGACATCACAGGGCAATGGACGGAAAGATCCATCTCCATAACATTGCTACGATTGATGAAATTAAAGGACACACCAGCCCGATGGTCGGGCCCGCAGCTGCACCTATCCCACAGCTAGACCTGCAGTTAATGCGGGCTCGCCTTTATTGACAGACCTCCAGCGTTTCAAACATGATGCGTCACAACAGAGTTCTATCACCAGACAGAAAAGAGATCATGTATTTACATACGACCCAGATATGCTGCAAATCTGTCAAATAACTTCGTTTGAAAACGATAATGGATCGATCTAGAATGAACTTTTGATTAAATGATAAGGATTTCATAACTTATTTCATTCCTGGGAAGATGACTTCGCGTACTTTCTTAAAAGCTTGTTGTCAATGAGTCATGTAAAAAAGTCGTCGGCTTAACCCGCGCCGGCTTAACCCGGGGGGGGGGGGCATTTTGCCCCCCCTGGGGTTTTTCTTAAATAGCGAGAAAACGGCCGCCAAATTTTGGATACCTTCCCTGAAACATCAATTTGACACCTTCACACAAAATTTCAAGTCACAGGTCACCTTGGGTCAGGAGTTATTGAGGTCAAACTGAGGTCATGTTCGAGTAAAAATGGGCAAAAAACATGACATCTTGAAACGCTAACCAAATCTAAGTTAACAAGCAATTTTAACGTTCTTTACGTGGTTATGTAGAGAAAAGACGGCGCTACAAAACAGTTATCTCGGATTTTCAAAATTTTGGGATTTTGACCCCCAAAAATAAAAGAAAATTGATTTTTTTGGAAAAACACAAAAAAATTCCGAAAATTTTTCGAATTTCGAAAAAACCGGAATATATGTGATAGTCCCTGCGCTCTTCCATATACATACCAAATTTTAGATCGATACCTCCTTTTTTGGCCAAGTTATAGCGAAAAACGGTTCAAAATTGATGACGTCAAATTTTTGAACTCAATTTTTTAGCGATTCTAGACCACGTAGCGCAAAACAAAGACCACCATTGAACTCCCCGTGATGAGCTGCATCGAATCGATACCCATTTTATTCAAAAATATCAACTTTGAAATTTGACCTAATTTGACCTGACCTTGACCTGACCTTGACCTGACCTTCACCAAAAACATAATCTCAACTGACCCCAAGGGCTGCCTGTCCCACATAATCGCATTTGGCATATGAAATGGACCATAAAACATGCATCACATGATATTTTTAATTTGTGACCCGCAGTGACCTGACCTCTGTGACCTGACCTGGTATCAGTGACCGTAAATAGCAAAATATGTGTTTGACGAACATTTCCTCATCGATGATTTTCAATGAAATGCATTTTACTCGATTTTACAACGCATTTCTTGAAATGCCTGTAAACGGTAAAAAATCGACCTTTGACCTGACCTGTGACGTCATCTGTTAGACCGAGGTCAATGAAAGTAGGTCACAAGGTAGTTCGCCGTTGGGGCTATCCAACGCCGTTTGCCGCTTGTCGCTATGTTGCGTGGTTCTCGAGATCTTAGGGGGGGGGGCAAAATGCCCCCCCCATCAGACCGCGTTGCTCGGCAGACCCCATCAGGGCGCGGGTTAACCCGCGAGTTGCTGGGGGGGGGGCGTTAAACGCCCCCACTTTTTTCGCCGGGCCATAGCATAAAAACGGCGCGCCGCAGGCGCGCCAAATTTTGGGTACCTGTAGGACATTGATTGAAGTTTATTGTGACAAAGTTTCAAAAAAATCGGTCGGAAAATTTTTGAGATATCGAGGTTTTAGTGACGTCATGATTTCGGAGTTTTCGACCAAAAACGGCATATGTTCAAAAAATCATATAAAATCACAGAATAGACATACAGACATGCCGTAAACGCCATTAGACTGCCAATACCATGATCAATCAAATGGCTATCTTCGATTATTGATTATCGTTCCGCATTTTCCAAAATCTTGAACTGAATCTTGGCAATTTCTCGTGACTACTTCACGACCATGATACATGAATTTCTTAAATTGAAGTTTTTGAGCCAAACACGTACACATATGATAAAATGAATGTCACCATCGTGTTCTACGCCCCAAATTACCTATAAAACATGTGTCACAGGCTGCGAATATCAGTTTTGATTTTCGGGGATATGTGCCTGCCCGGTTGACCTGACCTTGACCCTGACCTATGCTTGACTGACCTTTATATGGAGCTGACACTCTTGTAGGCCTTATAGGGTGGATTGTGCACCGTTTTGACAGAGTTTATGGCGAGAGGCGCCCATTGTGAAGTCCTGAAGTCCATGCTACTGAAAGCCCGATTTCAGGTGTTTGACCTGACCTTGACCCGACCTGTGACCTCAAAATTCAACTTTAAAGTACTCATCTGAAGCGTCTCGTCGCGCTCTTTCGTTTGCTGCCTCGCGCGTTTCGCTGCGCCTATTGGTTCTCGAGTTATCGGCTGGGGGCGTTTAACGCCCCCCCCCCCCAGCAAACGGTGGGTGGCGAAATACCCCAGCAACTGCCGGGTTAAAAGCCAAAAATGCTTTTATGTACATGACTTGGATTGGCCACTTTCAATCTTGGTAGTAAGAACATAGAAACGGAGGCGGAAAGTAGTTCATTGGCTTATACAATATACATACTTGGTTTGGTTTAATCATCGTATCGGTACCTAAGCAATGGAAAATTTATCAATACTCATAAAACCAGTAAAACGCCTTTTGGGCGAAGAACGAGCGAGCGAGATAGTGAGCCCTTGCACGTGCGGAAGGGCGAGAGGGTGCTTCCAACGGGCTTGCGCAAAGCACCCTTCTAACTGGTCGCTAGCGGTGTGCCAAATTTGAACGCAATCGGCCCAGCCGTTCCTGAGATCTGGAAGCGGCATTCTGCACGTGCGCACGTGCAAACGGGGTCCAAAATGACTTTTGCACGGCACCCTACTGACTGGTCCCCAACCGTGTACCAAATTTGAGCGCAATCGGCCCAGCCGTTCTCGAGATCTGGAAACGCCCCCTGCACGTGCGCACGTGCAGTAGCACCCTAACCGCAACACATGGGAATGCATTGCCTGGTGGGTGCCTGCCTGTATGCCAAGTTTCAGCGAAATCGCCCCATTAATTACCGAGTTACTGAAATGGGAACAAATTTGGCACCTCTTATTGTTGTATTTTGCACGTGCACTGGGGGTGACCCACATGCATCGAAAGTATCCTATTTTGGATAGAAGGCATGCTGCTACCCTACAAAAATTACCGCAAGTCAATCGCCCAAGCGGCTGCTGAGATATGAGCCTCTCAAAATCACTATTTTTGCAAAACAGCTTGAACACCCTTGACTTTTCACGTGGCACGTGCCACGACGGTCACTGAGATGTATCAAAAGTAGTCAATTACGGGGTAGAAGGGATGGGGCTACCCAACAAAAAAGACCGCAGACCAATCGGTCCAGCGGTTGCTGAGATATAAGCCTCTCAAAAGCGTTACAGGCCGGGCCGGGCCGGGCCGGGCCGGGCCGCTCATACTGAGATTTTCCCGTTATATTGAAAAGACTCACTTCGCTCGCTGCGCTCGCTCGCTCGTAATGAGCATAAATGTCAATCTAAGGCAATTCAGCTATCATTTAGTACCTAACTAAGAGCAAGCAACTTCCTGGATATGTCCAGGAAGTCCGATAGTCCGCAAGGAAGCTCATCCGTCAGAACACTCAGCTATTCCAAGAAAAACAACGTCATCGATTCTTATTTGTGGGCTAGTCAAATCCCATTACCATTAATATCCAATTCTAAAGCTGACTTCGCGATAAGTGGCTTGACTGCTAAATGGAAAATCTGCGCTCTTGTTGATGTTTAATGCCTCGGGAAATTAAATATCATTGAAGTTGATGATCTAGCCGAGCAATAAGTTCTATCAATGACAGTGGCGCAGCCAGGGGGGGGGGTCAGAGGGTCAGCTGACCCCCCCGAAATTTCTGTCAGGGGCCCGCTCGAGAGAGTGAGAGAGAGAGAGAGAGAGAGAGAGAGAGAGAGAGAGAGAGAGAGAGAGAGAGAGAGAGAGAGAGAGAGAGAGAGAGAGAGAGGAGAGGAGAGAGAGAGGTCCTAATCTAATCGGACGAGCCCGCTTCGAGAAATGCCCACTGCGACACCTTGTTGTTGTTGTTTTCCCTCCGCTTCTAATGAAGTGTAGCCTGTCGGCTCTGGGCGCCTCTGGCGGCCGCCGCCAGGGCCGCCACCACGGCGGTCTCCCGGACTCCTCCGGTTCCGGGTGGATGGTGTAGCACGTCCTTGATCTCGTCCCCATCAGGGCGGGGCAGCGGAGGAGGACATGGTCCGGCCTGTCCGGCTCCTCCCGGCACAGGGGGCACCAGGACTCTCTGCAGTCATCTCTGTTGCACCCCTGGCATCCGCCTGGGATCGGAGACGGGGAGCGACCGATTCTGTGCAGGTAGGACCGGGCACCAGACCAGTGTCCGGCCCTCAGCTGGTGGACATCCACCGCGCTGGACCGCTCCAAGCCGGTAACTCGGGGCGGTAGGCGGTCGCCCATCACGGACCGGAACCACCCGGCTGGCCAGTTCTTGATAGTAGCCTCTCTGGCGGCTCTGGCTACTGCTCGGCAGATGGTCCTGGAGTCGACGGGGATGTCCTCCTGTGGTAGCTCCGCCGCTTCCTTTGCTATGGCGTCTGCCCGCTCGTTGCCTTCGATCCCGCAGTGGGAAGGCACCCACTGAGCGTGAATCGGGCGGTGACCCTCCCGGGACAGCCGCGAGAACGCCCGCCAGATCCTGACGCCTAGCGGTGACGTCTGCGCGGTAGGCCCCGCCCGGAGGGTAGCCAGGGAGGCCATACTGTCCGTGCAGATCACGATGGGGATGTCGCGGTCTCGTGGATTGTCGAGCAGGTGCTCAAGCCCGGACGCCAGGGCGAGCATCTCTGCTCGGTAGCTGGAGCAGTGTCGTCCGGCCGGTGTCTTCAGGTCTTCCTCCTCCCCGTCCGACCAGATGACCACAGCTCCAGAGCTCCGTCCTTGACGCCACCCTCCACGGAGCCGTCTGTCCACAACCAGGTTGCTCTCTGTGGTAGAGCGGCAAGATGACGGGTGGCAGCCCGTATCTTCTCTCCTTCTGTCGCACCGGTTCGTAGTGGCCCCACGTCCAGGCAGAAGGTGACGTTTCCTCCGCGCTCCCACGGCGGGATGCGAGGAGGCAGCACCGGCTCGATCGGTGCGGTGACCTCCACCTCAGCCAGCATCTGGCGGCCCAGCGTTCGCCACCCCCGCACAGAAGACAGCCGCGAGGGCGCCGAGGCCTCAGCTGTCCTGCGCAGGGGGTCGGTCGGCGGTAACGCCAGGGCACGACCAATAGCCGAGCGGCGAGGACTTTCTTCCGCTCCTCCATGGGGGCCAGCCTCGCCTCCGCCATCACGCGTGTGTCGGCGTGGAGCGGGGGCATCCGGTGACGATCCGCGCGGCCGCCCTCATCTCGCGCTCAATGAGCTCGGCGTGAGATGGCGCGGTTGCGGGCAGCCATGCAGCGGCAGCGTGCTCCAGAGCCCCCCGAAATATCCGTTGGCGACTGTTCTTAGAGCCTGTTCGTCCAGCCCCCAGCTGCGGCCGGCTAGGCGTCTCAGGTGGGCGACGCGGGGGCGGACTCGTCTTCTCAGACGGCGGCAGTGTGCTCCGAACTGGAGTCGGCGGTCGAACTCGATGCCGAGGAGCACCAGTGAGTCGCCCGCCCGCACCGTCTTCCCTGACACCTTGATGGTGCACCCGACGGCGTCCTTGGCGTTCTGCGACAGTACTAGCAGCTGGGTTTTCTCTCCGGCCACAACATCTTGTTTCGGTGTGCCCAGGCGGCTAGAGCATCAGCCGCTGTCTGGGCGCGTTGTATCGCCGTCTCCAGAGTGTTGCCGGAGCTGAGCACAGCAGTATCGTCAGCGTATATGTACGGTGAGATGCCAGGTGCGCGGAGGGCCTCGGCTAGTCCTGCCGCCCATAACAAAAACAACTGGGGGGACAGGACGCTTCCCTGAGGGAGGCCCGCGCGGAAGATCCGCTCCTTGGAGAGCGCACCCTGTACCTCAACCCGCACTCGACGGTCTCGTAGCCAGCTCCACACCCAGCGAACCAGGCACAGAGGGAGGCCCAGCTCGAGGAGGCGCAGCTTCAGAAGTTTGTGGTCTACCACGTCGTACGCTCGGCTGAAGTCGTACGCGGTGAGGAGGTACTTCTGGGCTGTGCTGCCGTCCGGTCGCTCAGCACGCCTGTCATACTTGGGCCGCTGCCATCCGTCTTGGACGTTCTGGACGAGCCGGCCAATGCTATCTTCTGCAGACCGCTTGGCTCTGAAGCCCACCTGTTCGTCAGGGACAAGGCCGCGACTCTCCGCCACGAACGCAAGCCGAGCTAGTATCAGTCGCTCGGCGAGCTTGGAGACGCTGCTTGTGAGCGCGATCGGGCGGTAACTCGTCAGCAGACGCTTGTCCTTGGAGGCCTTGGGGATCGGAATCACGGTGGCCGCGCGCCACTCCCGGGGGACCTCCCCGACTCTCCACGAGAGGTTAATCACGCGGAGGAGGGCTCTGCGCGCCACCGGACCGAGATGCTTGATCATCTCGTTGGTGATCCCGTCTGGTCCTGGTGACTTCTTCAGTTGGAGAAGTTGGATTTCTCTGGTCAGCTCCTCCTCGGAGAATGGCGAGCAGCACCCGGTGTGGTCGCCGTCACAGTCGGCGCAGCGACGCGGTCTGAGATCCGACAGTCGTCGTCGCGCAGCTCGGTCGATCTTCGGCGCCCTCACCTGGCGGGAGACATGGGCGTACTGGGCGGCGAACGCATTGGCCTTCTCCTCGGCTGTTACGAGTAACCGGTCTCCGATCCGCATCGCCTCGCCCTCTCGGTGGTCGTCGTCCACGGCACCCTCCCACTTCTTCAGGAGCCGGGAGACTCGGCCACGCTGGTAGGTCGGTTCAGCTCGGTGGTAACGAAGTCCCGGAATTGCTCCCTGGTAACTCGCTTCTCCACCTGGTTGGCCCGGCGCTTAGCCTCAATCCAGCGGGTTCTCGATTGGGGGTCTCCCGACTTCACGTTGTCTCTGGCTGCCCGGCGTTCCTGAATCGCCAGCTGGAGATGGGTGGAGTGCCCACGGTTTGGCGTCTCTCCTAGCTCCCCGGGGGATGAATTCCTTCGCGGCGTCCTGGACTGCTGCGGTGAATCGGGTGGCCAGAAGTTGAACCGTGGCCTGTGGGGGGGCCGGAACGGAGAGGGCTGCCTCGCACGACTTCCCGAACTCGACCCAGTCGGCTTTGTGGTGGGCCCACCGCGTTTTCCTCTTCCTTCGCGGGGGATCCGCCCCACGGAGTTCGACCACCATAGGGAGGTGGTCACTCCCGAGGTCGGAGCCCCGCGTCCAGTGGTCCTGGCAGCTAGTTCGAAACCGCAGGCGGCGAGGTCGGGGGCCGTCTGACTCCCGGTCCGGTAACTGATGAAGGTCGGGGCGCCGCTATTGAGGGGCCTCCACCCGATGTCCTCCATCCAGTCGGCCAGGCGTTCCCCAACGGAATCAGCCTCGTCGCAGCTGTCGTCCCAGGAAGGGTGGTGTCCGTTTACATCGCCGACCAGGAGCACTCGGGGGCCATCAGGGAGGCAGTGCGGGTCGAAGTGGTCCTGTCGATCGTCTCCCGTCGCCCGGATGGGCGGTCTGTATATGTTGATGACGTCGAGGGGGGTTTGGCCGAGGACCCGAACGCCACATATCTCGGTCGTGTCGTCCGTGTTCGCCAGGAACGGGCCCTCCAGGACGGTGAAGTGTAGGCCTGCCGCACGTACATGCATACGTCTCCGCCCTTCACCGCCGCGCCTGCTGTACGGCCTCGCGCACGGCGCACTACTACCGGGGGTTGATAGCCGGCCAGCCTCGGAGCCACCTCGGGAAGCTGCGCCTCTTGTATCGCCACAATGTCCGCTCTGACAGTCGTGAGCCAGCGCTGGAGCTCCGCTTGCTTGGTGCGGAGCCCCTCCGCATTCCATGAGACGATTCTCACGTGGCTTCTCCGGTTCCTGTTGCGGTGGTAGCGACGGTTCTTGAGGCGACGGTTGTGGTGGTCCGGGCGCCGGGCCGATCCCCCCGGAGCGGCGCCCCCCTCCCGCCGGCGCTAGCGGGAGGGGGCGCGGCCTGGGGTCTAATCATTTAGCGGGCCGGGGCCGCGGCGTGCGACGCCGCGGCTCCCAGGCCCGCTGCGGTAGCTGGAGAGTAGCTTCCGGTAGGAGGAGATCCGGGAGAGCAGCCGGCGACGGCGGGCACCACCCCCAGCTGCGCCCCGGAGAGGGCACGTGACTTCGTTTGGCTCCCCGGAACCGGAGTCGGCCGGCGCCGGGGCAGACCCGAGGCGAGCCCCAGGTCCACACCCCCCACCACTTGAAGGCGAAGTCTCCAGGGGGCCACTGCGACACCTCGGGTGAGGGGTCGGCCTGGGGCCCCAGGTGGACAGGGCCCGGGCCCCCAGGAGAACGGGCCCGGCCCCCTGGGTGGATGGGACCCGGGCCCCCTGTAGATGGGTCCGGGCCCCCGGGTGGATAGGGCCCGGGCCCCCCGGCGGATGGGCCCCGGTGGATGGATCCGAGCCACCGGGAGAACGGGCCCCGGGTGGACGGGGCCCGGACCCCCCGGGTCCCGCGAGAACGGGTCCAGGCCCCTCGGGTGGATGGGGCCCGAGGCTCCGGGAGAGCGGGCCCGGGCCCCCTGGGTGGAGGGGGCCCGGGCCCCCGGCTGGATGGGGCCCGGGCCCCCGGGAGAACAGCCCTGAGCCCCGGGTGGACGGGGCCGTACCCCCGGTTGGATGGGGCCCGGGCCCCGGGAGAACGGGCCCGGGCCCCCTGGGTGGATAGGGCACGGGCCCCTGGGTGGATAGGGCACAGGCCCCCGGGTGGATGGGGCCGGGCCCCGGGAGAACGGGCCCGGGCCCCTTAGGTGGATGGGGCACGGCCCCCCGGGTAGATGGGGCCAGGGCCCCCCGATGGATGGGTCCGGGCCCCCGGGAGTACGGACCCCAGGCCCCGGGTGGACGGGGCCCGGGCCCCCGGCTGGATGGGGCCCGGGCCCCCTGGTGGGCGGGCCCCGGAGCCCCGGGTGGACGAGGCCCGGAGCCCAGTGAACGTGGCCCGGGCCCCCGTATGGATAGGGCTTGGTCCCCCATGTGGATAGGGCCCGAGCCCCCGGGTGAATGGGGCCCGCTAGGGTGACCCGCTTGCTTCGCAACGCGAATAAGGGGCATTTTCGATCGGTGGGCGTTTGGTTGGTCTTGTGTCTGTGGGTTATGTATCCATTACGGTCGATTGCCTTTTGACGGCTAAGCATTTGGTTTTGGGAAAAAATATCCATCGCATCGAGGTGCTCGTGTCTGATAATAACCATGCGTTCTACTATAGAACATGCCAAGTGTATTTCATGACATAGGTTGGCGTAGGTTATTGAAGAGTGAAAGCCATCGATGAATTACTATGTAGAGGTTTGAAACATTTATATTCTTAAGAATATTGTTGCTCGTCATGCAAAAGCGATGATTGGACCTTGGTCACAATTGAATGCTCTTCCAATCTATGCCCATTTCAATTGTCAAACATACCAGGTTATGTAGCAAAACCCCTGTAATGAAGTAAGTCATAAGCAAATGCTATTTTCTCCAGCAATTTGTTCCACCTTGTTTTTGATCAATTAGCTTTTCACAATTTTCCCATGAGAGGCGGTAGGTACATTTCTCTTGCCAACAAGCGTTGTTTGAACCCGCTCCGTCTGACAGTCACCCAAAAATAGCATTAAGTCCAAAATCCGTCCAAAACGTCAATTTTTCAAGCATAAGTGCCCTCACGGGTGCACGTGGCGCGTGCCATCCCTGCACCGCACACCATTCGATAGCCCGTTCGATTCTCATGCACGATACTGTGTTCCTCGTGCCGATCGGACCCACGGTTACCGAGATACTGCACGGGGACCGGACCCGTGTCGGGCAAGTTGAGCCATTGTCGCCAATTTTTGCAAGCCGATTTATGCATGTAAAGTCTATGACGCGAATTTGCACTTTTTGAGCACGCGCCATGTGCTCACCACCGGCCCGATCGAGCTGTGACTCTTCACAGGCACGTTACCCAATCCATCCTTGTTCTATAAGTTGCGCGAATTTCAGCGCACTATGGAAGTTACGTCGCGATCAGCCGCTTTTTTACGCGAGTTCTTCGCGAAAAAAAAACCTTAGGGGGTTGCATCAACCCCTCCCCCCTGTGCCGGCGAGGGTTAAAACTTCTTACGAGCGAATTCACGTAATGAAGAAGAATAAAAGCACAATCTACTACAGCAGCCAATAGATGACTTAGGACAGGCACATGGGACTACTTTAAATCTTGTGCGACAGAAGCAGGCAACAGTTCCGATTGCATATAATATGCTATGCATATTGCGGAATTGGGGCTCATATCGGACTCGAAAGATACGAAGTCATACGTCATAGTAACATATTTCTGTCGTGGTCAATTTGCGTAAAAAGTGAAGACCGGGTGATTACCGAGCTACTGTTCTATGCAAATTTTCTGATTCAAACTCGCTCAGGGTTATCGTGCAGGTAAAGCCCAGCAGAATGCGTATGAAATATGGAGAGATTCTGAAAAATGGGTGGGGGCCCGCACACTAGGGGGCCCGCTTTGGAAGCGATGACCCCCCCGAAACGAAATCCTGGCTGCGCCACTGATCAATGATCTTCTCAATCAATATCAATAATCTAATAGTGCATGCCAATCTAGAGGATTTTCAGCTGTGGCATTGTTGTGCTGAGAAGTGGTGAGCCATAAAAAAGAGTCTGCCCCTATATATCGAGGATCGTGGCTCTGTGCCTCGGAAATCAGGTCGGCTGAGCGGTAAAGATGGGACGGGGAGCCGATTGTTGCGCGTCTGATGCTGGCGGGCGCGGCTCCGTCTGATGAGACAGCGCTCTGTTGACCGTCGCCGGCGGCAGCCGAGGCCAGTTTTACCCGGGGATGTTATTGCTGGCAAGGGAACAGCATCAAATATATACCCACCTCGACCCGACCGGCCATAGGAGCACGACACTGCGGTCAGATACACATAGGTACGGCAGCGTGCGAGGGCACTGAACTCAGATTTACCTCAAGAGCAGAGCAGTGTTCTGAACTCAGATACACCCCTGGTAACCGCTATAAGCCGACAAAGCCACGCCTCCGTCAGAAAGCCCGTCAGAAAGCCAAACTGCCACCGGCAATAGACTGACAGTTCTAGTCGGAACACCTCTGTACTCACATGACACGCGGAGATGACAACACAGAAGAGCGTCTAGATTCGGCCCATTTAGTGTCAAAATGGCAGTTGATTGAAAAGTAGCCCATTACAAATTGAGCAGCAAGCCGACCGTTTGATGGACAAATGTTGAAGATCGTGACACCTGTCCATGGTGATAGACAAGCAATAGATTGGCCCCCATAGTTGATACAGCAGTTTGCTCTGATGTTTTAAATTTGTTTTATTAGTACCTAATTATGTTTTGACGTGATTGGCTGATCAGTATGGATACTGAAGTAACGTTTGTTGATTCTATGCTGCGTGATTTGGTTGTTGTTGCTATAACATTGTAAATAAGAGTTTAAAGTGTAAATGTTTGGCAGTGGTTTATTTGACACACTGGTAGGTAAAAGGTGCGGCAGCGCGCAGAATACAGCTAAAACGTTTAAGCGGACAGAGATCAAACAGCGCCATAGAGATGCCTGGACGCCTTTACTGGTGTTAGGTTAGCGCACGTGGCCGATCAAACGGCTTCACAGTCTATACTAAAAATAAGCCAGCAACGGTGTTCCGTAGTTTTCTCAGGTGATTCTATCAGCTATCAGTGTTATCAGTCTCCTTAATCAGCCGTATGTACGGCAGCTTAATATCTAACGTCCACGTGCTCTTCTATGAGTATATCGCTTCACTGAGAGGCCGATGGACAAGAACATAGGCGTTATGTTCTGAGAGGCACTGAAATTCATATTTTTGCTTTATTATTTTTCAAAGCGTACGCTCCTTGTTGGGTAGCCGACCACACGAGTCACATTAAGGACTGATTAAGTCATCATACGAGTTAATAATGCTAAATTCCATAAATCCAAGAAAAGGTAAAATGACAAAAATAATAACAATAAGATCGTCCAAGAGAGGGTGAAAAGACCAAGATCCTTGCATCAATAAAGGCATGGTGCAATTTGTTGGTTGCAATAGCCTATTTAATTCTTAGCCCATTTGTGACTTGCTAGCTTCATAAATATGGTACTGGTTATTGATCCCGTTACGCTCCGGATATATTACGCTATACGTTATAAGGCAATTGACGGATGATGGGCGAGATTATTATACGGCTAAGCTTACACTCTTCTAAAAAATCAGAAGTGCCCAATCCAACATAGGTGTGTCGTACTGTACAAAGAAAATGTCATGAATTTACCAGTACAGCAGAATAGCATTCGAGTATAGCATTTTTAACATCTACGAAGGTCATTTTTTATTTGCAGATTGCATTAACCTTTTCAACCTATCCCATTCTAGATTTGTGTGATAAACGAGAGGCACAACTTTCTTGCTGAAAATATACACCTACCTACCGAATAATTACCACCTGTTAAAAGATTATGTGGCGAAGTTTTCAGTCGGCCGTTTTTCAGTCTTCTTAGCGCATCAGAGCCAGAACGAGGAAGGATCCAAAGTGATGATGAGTGTGACATTACCAAATTTTATCCAGTCATTGCTCTTGAGTGCA
>NW_024882284.1:227500-325000 GCF_019059575.1 Amphibalanus amphitrite | reverse complement strand
AGTAGATTCAAATTGACAGTCGCTGCCTCCTGCGGACTGACACATTCTCTCAAAGCGCGGTTGTACCGATGGGCGTGGGTTGCTGAGGCGGCCGGGTCGGTCCGTATCTGACGGCTGCACTCACCATGGCCAGTCCAAACACGTCCGCTGTGGATGGCTGGACCGCCCTCGACGGCAGTGGAGCGTAGAGAGCGCGCCTGACCGCCGCGGTCGGATCGTTTACCGGCGCCTAAACGGTGCCCGGGGACGGATGGAACCACAATCTAGGGACGCACACGGGCCACAGCAGCTCCCTGGCATGCAGTGGGCATCTCACGGACAGCCATAACAGGATTGGAGCGTCGGGGCCAGGCCACTCGATACTTAGCCATTTCATGGTAACGAAAATGCATTATTAAGCGTTCACATCATCAGGTGCCTTCGTACTGACTCCGAATACGCGAGCAAATAAATACGCATCACGAACGGATTTTCCTATTCGCTAAGCATCGTAATCCGTTTTTGAGCGCATTTATTCTGCTCATGTATTCGGGCCATTGTCTGATTGCTCCGTATCCGGCAATCTGGATAGTTTTAACGGGAAGTGATCATTGAATACCACTCATATTATCTCAATCTCCGCTATTTTCAAATCTCTACTGACTCGTGTCCTGTCTGTCCGATACAGTGGGTGCCACCACCGCCACCGGCCGAGGAGCAGCGAGCCGATGAACAGGTGGCCCTGGACATGGGGGACGAGTACGAGTCGGCACTGGCCGACGCCACCGAGAGCGAGATGGTCGACCTGGCAGGTGAGACTCACAGTCACAGGGAAGTAATTATGAAAGTGTTTCCCTTATGCGATGCTTTTCAACCCGTCAAAAACGTATTCTTCTGACTGGACAAGGGGATCGAACCACTAGCTCGCGAAAAAAAGTAAAAAGAAAGTCTAATGTGAGTTGAGCCGATGACGAGAAATGGCGGGGTAGGAGAAGACAGCCCTTTGTGGAAGCTGTCAGCTGGAGAGTATAGTCGACTACATAATTATGCTCCATTTTTCACATTATTTGCCTGAAGTGGTAGGCCGTGCCGCATCACACGGGCTGAGTTCACAAATTATAGCTTTGTCCCAATGCTCACAATCGACACGCTTAATTGCGTGATAAACGGCACAACTTAGCGCTCCGGTCAACTGATAGCTTCTGAAGAGTGGAACATATTCTGTAGTCCACTATACATAGAGGTGTTTCTTAGTAACGCGGTTTAACAGCTTTCCTGCTTGAGCTGAACTAAACACCGCATCATAACTCATTCAGAGGAGCTAATAATGGGGCACTGGACAGCCATCTAAAGCATTGGTCCGTTCTCTCGTTGACGAAAACCTTTTGAGTTGTAACTTGGTCGAACAATTTATTAAAATAATGAGGAGATGAACCGATGTGTTCCATTCATGAAAGTTCGTCTTTTCAGTTTTTTTTTCCCCAATTAAATTTTTACGTCGACCACAGCTTCTTGTGAAGCTGACCTAGCCTTTTAGAAAAAATGGCAAATTGGGAATGACCGCTTAGTGCGTAGTGCTTATTTTCCCTTGCTTGACAAAATGACAATGCATTATGACAAGCGCAAAATAATATATTGGAAAATAACAGCATAAGATAAAAGCAAATACACAGGCGCTTGCTGTGTTTTGCGACGGCTGTGCATTACAGTTTACGAGATACCGGATGACATCTGGCAAATGACTATACGCGAACAATACCATTTGACACATTGTATTGTTTCATAATGACCAGTTCCGTGGTGGATGGAAATTGAAACGGTTTTTCATCTAGGTTTACGACAGAGTCCGCCATTCAAGCAACAAAGACAGGACTGGCTGGAATGATGACTTAGGTGTTGTCACATCCCATTCAGGACTCTCCTCAGAGCCCTGCAGCTTAGGCCGTGAAATGCACCACATAGGTTTTTAGTTTTATATTTTCCAGTGTCAGCTATACCGGAAACATTCGGCTCGGTCGGCGTGCGACTTTTACTGTCGTCTGTAGCCGTCAGCGACGACCCTGGGCTTCTACTAGATATCTAACTCCCCTCCCGTTTGCAGCTATCCTGGGCTTCCACTCGATGATGAACCAGGACCAGTACCACGCCTCGTTGCTCGGCAAGAAGCTGGACACGGAGGAGGTTGGCTGGAGTGGCATCACGCGCGCCTCGCGGCCCAAAGCGATGGCGCCCGAGCCGCCCAACACCACCGACCCGGAGCAGTCGATCGAGCGCATCAAACGCGACGACCCGGAACTGCGCCGGCTCAACCTCAACAATGTCAAGGTGGGTTGGCATGTTGTAGCGCTGCGAGTCTGAGAGCGGCTGGTCTTGGTAGGTCAAACTAGGTCAGATGAGCTGGACATGATCGGTGCCTTCTGGTCTTTGCCAAACTCTCATTTTGTAAGACGGGTAAGGATGCTAAGCTACTTACTAATTATTTCGACTGTTTTACAATATCCTTGCAAACACTACTGTTTCTGACATGCCTAATGTTGTACGCAATCACTGCCTATCGCTGGAAACCTTGTCTCTGGGCTCATGTCTCTGAAGCCACCATTTCCACTCCCTACTACAACCCATGCACAAGAGCTAATTTACCAAAACAGGCTATTGCAGCAGGATGGACTTATCAGACGCCAAGGCTGAAGGCTTAATGTCATATTTGGGCGGGCCCATTTGTGAGACAGAGTTTTATTTCATTGGTGAGCCTATTATTCCAGCGTCCATTTGCTTGAATGCGGAGCTCGTAAATGCGATCATATGACCAGTAATCGGCTAAACATATTTTAGGCTGCACACTGTGAGGCGATAGGAATACCCGTTGCGCACCCGTATGGCTCGTATGCATTGTTGAATTACTCGCATGGACGTATCAGCTCAGACAGGCTTAGCAACGCCCCAGGCGGCTACTTTAGAGTGTTAGATAGGACTCTGCTGATGTTTAATTACTATTATAGTATCGTCATAAACTGTGGTTGAATGCCAAACCTCTAAAAATCACCTAGGGAATTAACCCTCGCCCGTAAGGGACCCCCCTCGGTTTTTCGCGAATAACTCGCGTAAAAAGCGGCCGATCGCGACGAAACTTTCCTAGGACCCAGGATCTTAAAATTGGGTATCATCGGCTTCCTCTCATCACGGGCAACACGCTCGTTTTTCTGCGAAGCTCTTACCTATTTACGTTCGCGCCTGGAAAAACACCAATACGGGCGAGGGTTAACTAACCAAAAGTTTATTGAGCGAAACTAATCGTTCACAATTAGGTACAATTAGCAAATGAATCCATAATTCACGCCTAAACTTACCTATACCAACATGCCGTTATCATCATTTTGTTTCTCTGTGTAAGTCTACGCCCAAAAATTGACACCATAGCACATTACTGAAAATCTAACACTTCATCACCCATGTAACCCATTCTCCTGCACAATCGTCTCCTTGCAGAAGAGGATAGCGCCCCAAAGCTGAATGAACGAGGCGCTTAGCCAGCCTCGTTCGTTCTCACACGATTCCTTGTAACTGTATGGAGCAGATCGAGTTGAGAGTAGCATCTACTTTCCGCGTCGGTCTGTCAGACTAAGTCAAACATATGGAAGGGAGCGTAGCCCTTATTGTATCGTTTAATTTTGTTTTGTTGTCGCTGTAGCCGATAATTTTTTTCTTTTTGTGCTTATTTAAATAAAGTGAAATCAGCTGCTTATTAAAGCTGGTTTTAAGGCTGAATGCATGTGTTTGTGTGCAAGATTTTTGCCAAGCTTTTACGTACCACCTGCATCTGCTCGCGCAGGTCACGAAAAAAGTGGGACATATTTTTTTTTGTAATCAACAAATGAGTTGCGTATAAAACGAAGCATTGATGTTAATAAACGTTAGAAATATTTTCGTGGAAATACCGCTTAGGTGGACCTCCTAACGCATATTGAACCGCGTAATTCTGGCGCAAACAATTCTGATATTACTCCCTCGAAAGGTCAACAACATAATGATACGGGTTGAGAGCGAGATTAGCCTGTTGGCGTGTGTGTTTGGCTCGCCTCTGGGCTGTCGTCAGCTGAGGGCAGGCCCGTAGACAGCCGCGGGCAGCGGTCGTCCCGCTGTGGGCGCTTCTCCAGCAGATGGGGTACGCTGCCATGGAGGATTACCCGAGATTGAACCGGATTAGTCGCCGTCTGAGACCGCTCCCATCCGGCTGAAGTGCAGAGTGGGGCTGATATGCGTGGTGGGGGTTTTTGTAAGCTGTTTCTATCAGTATATTTAATCTATCTGCCGTCTCCGATCTAGGAATCCAAATGAAAATGAAAGGAGCTCGGAAAGATCTCGAAAAACACTAAGCTTTTTGAAGCTCTTTCTCAACTATATAATCAAGTTTGACCGCAAGCCAATGGCTTAGCCTTCAGAGGTTTTCAATCGCTGAGAGTTGTCGAAGCTTTCAGAGTAGCTAGAGAGTCCCTTACTATTTTCAGGTAATGGCAGGGATAGGTACTTGACATTATATTTATAGCACCCAGCCTGACGTTTGATGATTGAAGAGAAGCGGCAGAAGTTTTCACATGTATGGACAAGGCGTATAAGTTTATGCTTAAAAAAAAACAACCAAAAAGGATGCAAAATGCCCTCTTGTGACGGCATGGGGTGAAAAGATAATCGAATGCTGTTTTCTCCGATTTTTTTTCTCCGATCTAGCCTTATAAGCTAACAATTAACATGTAGAGAAACGATTTCTCTAAAACCATGAAAAGAACATATGAGTTTTGATGGCCTCAGGAGACCTGACCTTTGATTGGAAGTGAAAATGACAGGAGTGCTAAAAAAACATATTTATGAATACAACCTTTCGAACTCCGCTTACCGCTTGTCGTTACGTGGTGGCAAGCGATAAACGGACTTGGAGGGGCGTCTTTGGTCCCCTAGTTTTCAAGTGTAACGATCGGACCACCTCTTTGACAAATGTTGAATTATCAATTAGTCCACCCACTATTTAACGGCACTTTGTTGGGACATAGCTCGCCGTGTCCCCATATATGGCCCGGCGGCGCGGCCGGCCGGCTGGACCGCTGCCAGCTGGCTCGGTCAGCTCAACCCGCGCGGCTGGTTCGTCGGTGCCAGACGCGGCTGCCGCAGCTCAGGACACGGACACGGACAAGGACACGGGCACGGGTACAGGTCGGGCACGACTACGAATGAGACTCCGGATACAAATGCGGACACGGATACGGGCACGGCTGCGGACACTGGTCTGTCACGGACGACACGGACACGGATACGGACACGAATAAAGACTAAGATACAGACACAGACAATGCTACACGACACGGATACGGACTAAGGACACGGATACGGACTAAGGACACGGATACGAACTAAGGACACGGATTCGGACTAAGGACACGGATACGGACTTACGACACGGATACGGAAATGGATAAGGGCACGGATACATACACGGATACGGACTAGGATACAGTGAACCAGTGAACCAATGGTCTTCATTAGGTCAGAAGTAAAACGGCTATTGTGGTCTAACACAGGCTGGCCAGGACACGTTAACCCTCAGCTATATGTGCATATCAACGATAATGGGGAAAACGATTCCCCTCCTCTCCGGATATGGGCTGACTCCGGCTGCTAATGTCTACTGATAGAGGATTGTTTTCCGAGAAACGCCTGCAGATAGAGAGGTATATTCGGGGAAATACACGGAGATATGGTCTACAGTATTGCAAGCTGTTGTAGGAACACTTCCAGCCTCTTCAGAAAGAGCTTATCAACAGCTTCAAACAGCACTTTCATTTTAGTTTGCTTTTCAAACTCGCTAGGTTCTATTTGAAGAGCGGTATAGGTAGGCATAACGAAGCATATATATGTATACCAAACACAAATTGACCAACTTTTCCATGAACGGTTTAATGCATAGATGTATCAAAAGCAAATTATAGGTAACTGGACAATAGACATTCGTCGCAGTTAGCGTAGAAGCGTTTATCTTGAAATTCATGACGGCAACGATCGGGTTGTGACTTATACTTGCCGGTCTGTTGTGTTGCGGAATAAGCTCTACCTTACGGTTGTTACGACCGGTTGTTACGGTTGTTAAGTCATTCGAACAACATGCATATTGTGTATGAATAGGGCACTGTTGCACTTTTGGTTCACATACGAGCCCCATAAAACACCGGTGCATATTTCAACTTTGGAGAAGTTAAACGACCGCTAATCTTCTACCGGACTACTGGTCAATAATAATTAATATGTACCGTGCAGACGATGTCGTAAGTTGACACTAAATCTGTACTTTATAGACGATATCTGAAGAGCAGTTTGGCCGTCTGTGCGAGGCGGCCAGCTCCAACAGTCGCCTGGAGGGCCTTCTCTGTTCCAACACCCACATGGGAGACACGTACGCAGAGAAACTGGTCCAGCTCATCGAGAACAATCCCAATATCAAGGAGATCAGGTGAGTATTAAACTAACTGACTGATCAAAAGATCGATACTTCAGCTACAGGTCTTATATGGCCTTGCTACAGGTTTTGAAGGCCTTGATAATATCATGTTGCCGTCGGGATGGACGTGCGTTGTGCTGGTATCCGCGGCTAGGGCATGGTGCGTGGTCGGTGTGGATAGGGTTTTGATCATAGGCGGCGGAACGAGGGGGGCACCGGGGCACCGTGCCCCCCTTTGATTTTGGCATTTTAACATAGCCCTTTCCATGCAACGCCCTATGGGCGTTGCATGGAAAGAATGGGACCAAAAGTCGGCAGTGCCCCCCTTTAATTGAAGATGTTCCGCCGCCACTGGTTTTGATAGGTGTTTTCTATTTGCTACTGAGAGTGTCATCATTAGGACTCTTCGAATGACGCTAACTGCTGATGCTGTCCAAGCGTCTGATTGCGTGCTCTCTTTTTCAGCATCGAGTCCAACTTCATCAGCCCTCCGATGATCGCCAGGCTCGTGAAGGCTCTCCTCGTGCATAAAAGCGTCGAAACCTTCAGAGCCGCCAACCAAGTGAGAAATATTTAAATTCAAGTGTTCATTTCAATTGAATTCACTTGAATTCAAGCTTAGGGTGGACACGAGCTTTTGAATTCTGATCTAAAACAAATTCTCTTTATCATTATGCGTGCCGTTTGTTTCCATTGTGAGGCTTCCCATAGCGGCCTGTAATTTTGATGCTATCGCATTCAAGCACATCTGACGATTTTATTTGTTGTGTTTGTGCAGAGGTCGCAGGTGCTGGGGAACAAAATCGAAATGGAGATCACAAAGTACGTGGAACAGAACCCCAACCTGCTACAGTTCGGACTGCACTTTGACTTCAACGACGCTCGTGCAAGAGTCTGCAACCAGCTGCAGAAGAACCGCGACCGCTGTAAGTGACCAGACAGGCGTAATTACTCGTATACAAACCGGATTTAGAATGAATTACTTGGGTCACGTTTAGCCAAAATGGTTTTAAGCTTTTGTTTTGGTCGACCCTTTGTTTTCAGTCATTTCTGGGCGGTGGGGAGAATGTATGACCAGTTGCCATGCGACTCGAATCAGGATGTGGCTCTATCTCGAAACGCATTTAGATTGTGTGTTTCCCGACCTCCACACAGGAATAGATATGTCACCATAATAGTTTGAAAGAACCTTGTCATTACGACTCATAGCTTGCATTATGTTCTACATGACTTGTGTTCCGTATGTGTTTTACGGATCCTTTGCTAGGCGACCCATTGCTTGTCACCGTTCATTTCCAGGGAAGCGGCTTTATTCACCTTCATGTTGACAAGACGTCTGTAGTTGCTTAGACTGCTGTAATAGCTACCAACATGTGTGTATTGTACCAAAAGTGAGAAATGAACGAGGCCCGACAATAGCACAATCGGCAACTGCATATGTATATGTGAGCCATCAGTGAGCCGTTACCCAGCGGTATTCATTCTATCCCTTTCACAGGTGCCATTTGCGTATACCTAATGATTGTGCCTTATTCCACGCGTGGTGCCCGTGTCACTGCCTAGTGGAGGAGGGGAAGGGGCTGGCACAGATGTGTATGTCAATGGTGTGCCTCTGTCTCGTCCCTGGTATCGATACCGCCGTCTGTTCGCCTGACAAAACCCGGTCCTCGATGTTTTTTTTTTCGGCAGCGATCCAATTTCAGAGAGTTGGCGAGCACGGGTGTCGCGAGTTTCGTTTTTGCGGCTTCGTTCTTTTACGAATAGTCGGGCTCGTCAACAAAGCTCGGTCGGCGCTCGCCGTGGCCGTGCCAGGTGGTAGTTGGCCGGCCTCCCCTCCGTCGATATAGAGAGGCGCCGCGCGGAGCGGTCCCAGTGGAGCCGGCGACCGTTCACCACCGGCACGGCTGCCCGTTCGCAGTGCGGGAGCTGCGCCACAGTGGGGGTATCGCACCGCCCACCGACACCACGGCTCTGGAAGAGGTCATGTCCAGTGAGGCACCCAACGACTACTCCATCCAGCTGCCGGCCACCGACTCGCTACCGGCTCGAGCTGGCGGACTACGCCAGCCGGCGTCCGACGACCGGCCCGACGGCCTGGCCGACGACCTGGCGGCGAAGGCGGTGCGCGTGGCGGCCGACCTGAGCGCCGGCCTGGGGCCCATCACTGCCGACGCCGAGCAGGTGGCCCGTGACCTGACCACAGTGGCGCGCGACGTGGACCGCGTGGCCGAGGACGTGGAGCAGGCGGTGGCTGACGTGTCGCGGACGGTGGCCGACATCACCAAGACGGCGCAGGATGTCGAGGAGCTGGAGATGCGCCTGGAGAGGGACTTCCTGGACGGAGAGCGCCGCTGAACGGTGGGCCGCCGCCGGCAGAGTGCGTGTGGAGTGGCTTCGAGGTACCAGTGCGCCGCTGAGGGCAGTTCGGCTTCTGCCAAGTAGCAATCGGCTTCTCGGAGGGCGGATGCTCGCCTAGATCCGCTTCGTCCCCGTAGGCATCTATAGGCATCTTCTGCGCTTATTCGACTCCTCCATAGCGCTATCCACTGGCTCGTCGTCGCTTTCAGTACTCCCCAGCAACCTGAACAAGGACTGTTAGTCACGGCTGTTGCACCTGTCACCTGTCCTACCCTCTGTGCTTGTCTGTGAGCTTCTACAGGGATCCAGTCAGCCAGCGCAGATACCCGTCTTCCCGTGTATGGCTCTAATTCTAAATAGACTGGTGCGGTTGGTGCACGGGGTCGCTCGTTTTCTGATGATTCCTAGGCAGTGTAGTGTACTATGACTCCTTAGTTTTACAGAGTGCATGAAACTGGACTGGTAGTTAGACCTAGATATCAAGATATCCATACCTATAGCTTCCCAGATAGGATATTGTAGCGTTTTGGTGTGCGTAAACGTGATCTCGTGGCAGTGCGCATGTTACTATGCTGGTGACACCTGATATGTAGCGTTGTCCATGTGTGTGCCACTGACCCGTCGGGTATAGAGTATCATCTCTCTCCCTCTGCGGTCCGTCCACAGTCCGCACCGGCAAAAGGTCGCGGCTCAGCTGTACTCTGTTCCGCGACCTCATTTGGAAGAAACTAACGTAATCAAGGTAGCGTAGCTGAACGGCCGCGTTCGCTAACATCCAGTGTGCAGCTCTTGGTGCTTAATATTATAACAGCTTTTGTTGCTAACTTGATTTTTGCGTGATAACTTCTCTATTGCTCTGACTGCCAACTATGGACACGCTTTCGATCAGCACTCAACCCTGAACATGGAGGCTTGCAGCGCGACGCTTCCTGTTGTTTTCAACACTGCACTGTCAACTGTCGACGACTCAGCGCTACCTGCTGCTTCCGGCACTGCCCCGCTGCTATACTTATTACTACCGACGCAACCAGCCACGCCTTGCTTATTGCCAAACATCGACTGTTCTTTATCCTTCCAAACTTTTCAACAATTCAGTTCCTTTTAATGAGCTAATGACAAATTCCTTATCACCAATAAAGCTCTGCATATAATCAGTGTACCACCCAAACTGATAAATTTAGGTTATATTCTATTTTTGAATTAAAAGAATAAATATAACTTATAGTCCTTTTCCTTCCCAGAATCATCCTGTCAGCTGCCTTTGGACCCTTTTGAAAGACGGCAGGTGATGAGCCTTTGCTACTACGGCTGACAACCTATTTATTTAACCTATTTGACTGCTGCCGGTTTCAGCGCTTGTGGCAGTGCATGGCACACTCATCTGAAATCAATCGCCAATGCTTACGCTGCTATTTTGCACACGACCTCTTGTATCGTCCGCTGTTCTCTCGCTCTTTTGTGTGTGGGTGAACGCTTGGGTGAGTGTGACGTGTGTGTTTTCAGCCGTTCGCCCAGGTTCATGGTCCGTAACATCATGGGTTTTCAGCACGCCTGCTACGGTGACTCACTCATTGATCAACTGTTTACATGGAACAAACTTCCGCTCATAATAGACCAGTCTGATCAGTGATAAAGCTTTCTATCTGCAAGCACAACTCAGTCATCAGTTATAAGCTATCGGAAGGAACGGCATTGCTACATCAACAAAAATATGGGAGCTGTTCAGAGGCCTCACATTTTTCTTTTTAGTAGCAGATTGATGTAGTCGTTTAACATTTTATTTCTTGGCCGTCCTAAGTACTTACAACTCTATTCTGAGCGGAAGTTGGGCTGCTCGCATATGAAAATGGTGAATGTCTGAACCATGTTTTGCTCTACAGCACGCTTGGCACGGCGAGACGCTGGCTCTGACGCAAACAAGGCCAAATGAACAGGGCCGTGGCCGCGTTTTAGGTATACCGTCCTTCCCCTGGCTTCATAAATAACACATTTGCTCGGGTGAAGTAGAAAATACGAACCTCATTTCCTGCCCGACTGCGACCTTTGCATCGAATGATTTGTCGTCATAGGTTACCGCTCCATTTGCAGCAAGTGAGCTGTTTAATCAATGGATAGCGCGCTCGACGGAGGTATCTGCACGATCTCCTTAGTTTGTATCGTGCAGTGGTTGTATATAGTGCAGTTGAATGACATCTTATATCCGATGCATGAGGTTGCACCGGTAGGATGACATCCGCCCCAACAAGATACGGTCAGCAAGTTGTTTACGCAGTCTTAGCTACGGCTGTATCACTTAGCACTGCCAATCCGGAAACCCTACTCTCCATTTCCAATATACCGGTTATACGCTCTCTGGGACATTTCTCACTCATCCTCAACCTACACCAGGATGGGTCTATCCCTGCTAAACGACATCCCTTTTCTTTCAAGCGACTGTCGGTGCTCAACAATCCCGATGTCCCTCTGGTGGAGTTTTATTTGTGAAGACCTTCGTACTTGTATTTTATTAGAAGCCAGTCCGTTTATCGAGTAATTTCGCTCAACTCGGTAATTGAAATGATCATTCAACGAGGAGCTGCTCGTCTTGCAAATTTAAGACAGCGAGAAAAGTTTCAGCATTTCCAAAGTTTGCGTCATTCGGAATCCTCATTTGCAAGCAGCAAATGTCTTGCATGCTGCGTAGTGCGTAATGCATTACTGCTCTCATATCCACGTCCCTTTCAATGCATGAAATCATACAGTTTTGACGAGTATAACAGCGTTCTTTTTTCCACTATTAATTAGTTCATGTTTTACTTTCCGGCCTGTCGTTATACATACCACAGAGCTTTCTTGGGAATTCTTAAGGACATTGTTCAGTGGTTCAGTTTCGCTGTTAAGTAAAATACACATAGGTACATATCTTTTTATATGGGCGAGGATGGATTACATGATAATTATTAATATAACGAGGCTTGCAATGATCTCACGCATGTCAAATTGTTTTTATTTTAGGCAAAATAAAAACAATTTGACATGCGTGAGATCATTTCAAGCCTCGTTATAGGTACATATCATTTCAGTTGCGTATCTACCTACCTACTCAAATGATGTAAAGATAACATAGCAATTTGTCTTTGATATGTACTCTAAACGAAACACAGAAGCAGCATATACAGTAGTAGTCGACTGTTAAACAAATATAGACGACTAGAAAATTGTTCATGTGGTTGACCTCACTTCCTTCTGCAGCCAGCTTGTGGTGCCCTGAAGCTGACGGCGTTCGCTGCGACCTGTCAATTGGAGCCGACAGTAGCTGCTCTGGCCTGTTCCGTGGAATTGACGAGTGCACCGATCAGCCGGCATTGAGACATTTCTGCCGGCTGCAAGCATCGCGTTGAACGACTCGACGCGGAACCATGACTTGCCGCCGGGCGCCGTCCTCATGTGCCCCCGACGGACCCCGCAGTGTGCCGCCAGAGAGGAGACAGTGACTTCCAAAGCGCAGTGCCAGCGGACTACGTTTGTGACCCGTTTGCGACGTCGTGAAGTAGCCTCCAGAACGCTTGTCTGATACGGCGCCGGCTGGCCGGACTTGTTTGTTTGTGAACGAGCGTCTTGTAGAGCCTTTGTCGACGGTCCCTCTCGTCTCACCCGCCGCCCCCAGTGCTGTGGTGCGCCTCTGTGCGCATCGGCGCTCATCAATGGAACGCGTTGACGATCAGCCGTTCGGCGTGTGTCGAACAGTCAGCTGGTCTCTGCCTGAGCGGCCGCAGCGCACCGTATCGTATGGTGCGATTTTGCATGGTATGCAAGTTCAGTACGCCATGGTTATCTGCCTTACGGCGCCCCCATTGTAAAAGGGACCCTCCCACCTTCAAAAAAGTTAACCCGCGCCCCGCTGGGCTATTCAGCCATACGCGCCCTGCTGGGGGGGGGGGGGGGCAGATTCTGCCCCCCCTGTCTAACTTCCGAACCGATGGTCGTAGAAAGACGGGGAAAACGGCAATCGAAAGCTCTCAACAAGGCGGATCTTGAGAGCCCAAATTTTTTTGCTTAAATAGGTCAGAGGTCAGGTCAAGGTCAGGTCAAGGGTACAAAATGCAAGTTTCTACAGTATCGGTCTTGCACCGTAGTTGCCGAAGAATGGACTGAGACTGATTGCCCAAAACGTGTTCTTAGACTACCAAGACAATATTCGTTGCACACAATGTCATTCAAAGGTCAAGGTCAAGGTCAGGTCAGGTCAGGTCAGGTCACCAAAAACAAAATATAGAAAAGGGCATGTGCGACACATGTTTTATGGGTCATTTTACTCATGGAATTCAATAGGCACACTCAATAAGTGATTTGGACCACCTCTGGATGAATTTCAGGTCGAGGTCAGGTCAAGGTCAGGTCAAGTGAGGTCAAATTTTGAAGTTGGTTGTTCAGGCCTAAAAAGGTGTCTATCCGATGCAGTTTTTCACGGCGAATCGAATGGTGCTATTTTTGTTTCCGTACGAGGTCTAGAACTTCCAAAAAATCATTTTTCAAAAAATTTGTGTGTCGTGACGTCATAAAATTTTGAATAACTCCCACATTTTTAAACCGATTCTTCTAAAAATTGGTATGTAGGTGCACATAGACCACTTCTTTGACATATATTCCGGTTTTTTCGATAAACTCAAAATTTTGGATTTTATAAATATTTTCCCAAAAAAGTCAGTTTTTTGGAAAAATTTTGGCTAAAATCCAAAATTTTCAAAAAACCGAGATAGCCATTTGATAGACAAAGTAGAATCACGTATAACCTTTTTTGTTACGTCTTGATTCCTTGAAAAATGAAGATGTTAGCGGCGTTTGAAATTTTGCCGTTTTTGAGGCGAAAATGGCGAACATGACGTCACTAAAACGTCAATTTCTCAAAAATTTTCCGACGGATTTCGCTCAAATTTTCAGGGAACGTGTCAAATTGATGTATGATAAGGTACTGAAAGTTTGACGTTGCTGGCGTGACGCGTTTAGAAGTTATTGGCGAAAAACGGGAGGGGGGGCAGATTCTGCCCCCCCCCCCAGCGGGGCGCGGGTTAATGAATTGGCATGAAAGTGATGTCGCTCGGTTCAGAAAGAGCAAAAACGAATATCTACCAAATTTCATCGAAAAATATTCACCGGTTTTCAAGATATTAGACTTTTACTTTTGTTTACTTTTTGGGATCTCCGCTGTTCCTAGCGACTTTATTTGAAAGTGCGGCATTTGTTGCGCGCAAAGCAGCATATACCACCGCGTGCTACAAAACGTTTTAGTCAAACATTTAAAAATCGTTAGATATCTGCGCTGACGTCACACATTCAGAGGGGTATTCCTATGCATTAGCCCCTCTGAATCAAAATGCTGCAATTTTGAAATTCAATATTTCCGATTTAAGGCATTTCTCGATGTTGTGAGTGCCGAAACCGGTAATTGTGAGCCAGGGACCCCATTTTGGCTATCTCAACTCAAATCTAATGTTAAGGTGGGAGGGTCCCTTTAAATACCGTACTACCGTGTTGTGCTTTGCGGCACACATACAGCGCGGTTAGATGCCGTACCATGCCTCGATTGAAGTACCGCTCCGTACTATGTCGTACCACACTATATTATGAGGTGAGGTACGGTAGCGTACAGTATCGTACCGTATAAAAGAAATCCATTGGTAAGACACCGTAGCCAGTACCGTATCGTATTTACCCGTACCTCCTAGTAAGGTCCCGTCCCCTATCATACCGTGCCACGTGCCATGTATGCTCCCCCGGTCGAAAACTCGACGGAAGGTGCAGAGTAATGCCATCCAGTGGAGCGCGAGCTGGGACGGCCGCTCGAGCTGCGGCTCTTATTTTTGTTTGGAAAATATAGATGTAGAATTTTAGTGGTGCTCGACGGAAGTGTATTCATCTACTCATATGCCATAAATAAAACGGAACATTGGGAGTTGAATCCATGTTGTTGACCCAACCATCGTTTGAATTTTCATGATCATTGTTGATAGCATGGACATGAATGAACACACTCAATGAAGTCATTCATGCTATTATCTGCTGACATTTGTCACGTTGCACACTAGATTTGCATCAAACTCGGGTTTTATGTCCACTCGATAATTTTTGTTTGATTCGGCTTCACTTAATCCTCTCTGGCCAGTGGGTCTTTTTCGCGACTCGGAGTAGGTACGCTTTCGGTAGAGAACCAAAATTACCACATGCCTCACCACCGACTCATTGTCAAATCTTTTGATACTCTTTCAATTTTTGTTAGGATAATTCAAGTCGCTCACTTATGAAGTCATTAGTGCGCATCTGCACGGTCCGGAAATGTCACAACTTAGCAACGCTCTCTTTGCTAGGAACTCATTCGCAGAGAGAAAAGACGCTCAAAAAGTATATAAGCTTCCAAATCCTTGCAACTTTTGTATCTCAAATGTTTTATAAGGGTCACCTGAGATGAACTTGGTTACATCATGCATGACCTCCCCATTTCGTTTAACTTAACGAGAAAGAGGCACATCTGCTTTGCACAAAAAAGTTGTATTTAGTCGTTGTTATGCTAATGATGGCTAAACGGAAGTTAGCATCAAAGAGCTTCCTCAAATAGTAACCATGGCCGGAAGCTGACGACCTATTTTTGTGTCCGAGATGTGTACCACCGACGGTACTCCATATATCCCTTAGATAGGTATTAAAAGAAGCAATTTATAAGCGTTTCTCTAATAACAGTGACTCACAACTGGAAGAGTGTTTGCTTACCTTAACACCGTAAAAAGTGGAGGGAGCGCAAAGATTACGAAATTGTCTTATCGCATTTTGCAACGCTTTGCACCGGCTGCACGCTCAGTGCAATGTGTGATGAAGTATTATCAAACAGACGAAATAAAATCGTGTTTGTTTTAATATATTTGCAGTGGTACAAGGCGCAGCGCTGCCATTTTGTCGATGACGTCAGTGCCTGCTGAAGGGGTCATCGGAGGGTGAGTGACACGCACCGTGTCCGGTCCAGTCGGCGGCAGTCAGTCGCGCAGTTAGCTCCGCGGTCCGGCGGCAGGACGGGCAGGGCCACCTCCGCCGGAGCCAGCCGATCAGACAGGTGCGTACACTACTCGTACAGGAGACACCCGAGGCCGCGGCCAGGTGCGTACGCTACTCACACAGGAGACACTCGGGGGCGCGGGCTGCGCGACGCCGGCGCGCCGTCAGTGCCGACGGGGGTCCAACGGTGCCGACGGCGGTCCGACGGTGTCGACGGCGGCAGTGGACAGCGAACCGCCGAGTCGGAACACCAGGCGGCCTCGGCGGCCCCTCACAACTGTCCCCTCACCACGGACAGAGGCAGGTCAAAGACTGTGGGACGTAGTGAGGCTTGGGATAAGGACAGGTGAGAGGTTACCCAGCGCTGGATGCACAGGCTTTAGGACTACATACATATACAGTTATGAGATCCGTAATACAGGTGGGGATACAGTGACTACAGCCATGGGGACCCGTAATACGGGTGGGGATATCGAGAACATATGGGGACCCGTAATATGGGCGGAGATACCGGGACTGCAGCCATGGGGAACCGTAATACGGGCGAGGATACTGGTAATGCAGGTATAGGAACTGATGTCGCAGGAGCGAAGACCCGTGCTGCAATTTTAGAAACTATTGGTCGGAAGTTTCACACATAACAGCGGTTTCATGCCAAAGGCTGTAAGCGCTTATAACCGTACTAAGATGTCATAATTGCTTATGCTACCGATAATTCCATCGTGGTCGCGGATATAAACCATTTTAACGTCGTAAGAAAGAAGTCTATTGCTAATGCCAAACATTTCATTATATATAACAAGTAAAAATAAAAGTATACGTACCATCAGGAAGCTGCCATGCCAACTTAATCTGTAAAATTTTAGTATGAGCGGCCCGGCCGCGCTCGCAGGCTGCCTATCGTAGGTTAGGTATAGGTACTAGGTAGGTAGTTAGCTAAGTATTGACTGGACTCTATAGATTTCATAGGATATAAATAGGTTTTAGAGGGATCCGTTCAGTTTTAATGACAACTAAATGAGTCGCAAACGGCAAAGGTTTATACATTATTGCTTGCTCCCTGCATATGAGTTGTAAGCGGGACCGGTTACTTTTTTTTTGCGTTCATATCGGGGCCACTAAGCGTAATCGTAAACCAGAAGTGACCTGACCAAAGGCGGTATGGAGCAAAAAATTCATACATATTATTGCACAAAAGTATCGCAATCATACAGTGTATACTGTATATTTTTGTTATTCCAAAACTGCATTGAGGGATTGACGTTGAAAACTATGCGTAAAATAAGTAAGGAGCCGCTAAATCGGTCCGCTCTCCGTCATGTTGCGGGATAGCCGTTTTCAGAGTAAAGCTGTTTTTGGTACCGCTATCTGAAAAATATTTCTGAACTATTTCAAAAAAAAAATATTTCAAAGTTTTCTTTTGTGTGCAATTAATTGCAGAATCGAATTTGCCTGTCTGGCGGGCTATAGCGAGAGTAAAAATCGACAGTAAAGTTCGTAGGACCTTCAGGCAACTTCATTCGTAAAATTATACGGACAGCTATCAGCACACGAAGGTCGCAGGTGTTCCGTTGTAAGTTTGGGCGGAAATAATTTGTTGTTTCGCTCGAAATGTTTTTACAGCCGAGGAACTTTCTCAGCGAGATGGCTTGTCGTCCTTCTTTTATTGATTAGTACGGACTGAACTGGTGCTTCCGATGCAAAGTTTCCCACTACGTTTGAGGGTTATTTTCAACAGATCATCGTTAGCTGAAAATGGGTGCCAAAACATAATAGCCGTTTTCACGACGGGCTATCCGGCGAATGCACCTGATTTGACCAAATTTGCACCTAATCTCTTTTACAGCAAATATCGTCATTTTATGAATTTATTTCAGTGTTTTAATCGATGATGCTCTCTGATAACATGACAAAGCAGGCATATAAGCAATTAGTGCAACCCTAGCTGATAGCTACTAAGAGACACACACAAATTTGTCCTGTCCTGATTGCACTAATTGTCCTGATTTGACCAAATCTGCACCTAATCTGTACCAGATGTGCACCAAATGTGTACCAGATGGCCGTCGTGAAAACGACTTATACCTGGCGGCATCACAACGGGAACCTTACACATGTCACCAAAACAGTGAATTCATTCGCGCTGTGTTAGCATTCATATAATGATCCATTATCTTGCGCTGGGCCGAGGAAATTGAACGCCCCAATGCGGTTTCATCTTTTCTACACATGTGCAAACCTTAGACCCTGGTCTCTAAAGTTCAGGTCACCATGTCATGTCAAGTGACCTAACCTCATAAGAGTTTTTTGCTCGTCAGAGCTAATCTGACTGACTAAATGGCTTGAAGCTTTCTGCGATTTATTAGAATGGCAGGATGTACAAAACGTATATCTTTGATTTTACTCATTTCGGTGACCTAGTCAGTTCAATTTTGCGGCCTCTCGTCATAAATCAATGGGAGAAAACTGAATTGCGACTTATTTGGTGAAATGCCATTCTAAACACTCTAAGTAACATATCCCGGCACCGCCTGGGCTATTTCCGTACCCACGACAGCCTGGGGGGTCGGATCCGACCCCCCCCCCCTGTTATCTCGAGAACCAATGGTCGCATCGAGCCCCGCGAGGCGGCGTTCGAAAGGTCTCTACGAGACCTTCCCAAAGCACTCTTAAGATTTTAAGATTGAGGTCAACTTTCGGGTCAAGGTCAGGTCAAAGGTCAAATTCAGGGGTTTTGCATGATTAGGCTTACGGACAGCGGAATCGATAGCTGCTGCTCGAAACTCACCAAAAATGACCTCAAAGACCTAGTGAAGGTACCATGTGCGTATAGGGGTCATACTAAGTACGGGTCAAGGTCAGGTCAGGTCACGAAAGGTCACGGTTTTCACTTTCTGCTACATGGGCGTGCAACACATGTTTTATGGCTTTTTTTCACGCCGAATCCGATGGTAATGGTTATATGTGACCCCAATTCACTTTTCTGGTGATAAATGTGCATTGAAAGCATAAAAAATCGTTTATACTAAACGAGGGCTGAGAAAAAGGGTCATTTTTTCAACTTTTTATTTTTGACATAAAAATGCACTTTTCTAGACGAGCTTTGTCCCAGGAATCTAGTGGTGCCATTTGTTTTCACATGCGATGTTCAGAAGTGCCTCTAATTCACGAAAATGCTAATGACGTCACCATGCCCTATGCATGTTGGAGCTATTTTTTACAATTTGGGGGTCAAAAATCAAGATAGAAAGTTGAAATTTGGGACCTCTAATGTTCTAATAGAGCTCTATAACATATATTCCGGTTTTTTGGAAATTTTAAAAATTTTGGATTTTATTAGCTGTTTTCCAAAAAATGTAGTTTTTTGAATTTTTAGGGGTGAAAAACGCATTTTATGGAAAATCCGAGATATCCATTTTAAAGAACTCGTTGAGCTGCGTCTATTCATGTCCTTAATTTGCAATTTGCTTTAAACCCTGATTTTTGGCGATTTTTTAAACATTTACCACTTTTTGACTAAAAACGCCATGTAGTTACATCACTAAAATCGATATATCTAAAAAATTTTGAATTTTTTTTCTTCAAAGTTACACAGAAGACGTCAAATTGATGGGGGAGAAGGTATGCCAAGTTTCAAGTTGATAGCGTAAGCGGTTCTTGAGTTATTCAAGAAAAACGGAGGGGGGGGGGTCGGATCCGACCCCCCCAGGCGGTCGCGGGATATAAAAGGTTTATGCCAGCAGTTTTCACGACGGCCATCTGGTGCACATTTGGTGCAGATTAGGTGCTGAGGTGGTGCAGATTTGGTCAAATTAGCCGTTTTCACGACGGGCTATCCGGCGAATGCACCTAATTTGATTAAATCTGTACCTAATCTCTTTTAGAGCAAATGTCTTTATTTTATGAATTTATTTCAGTGTTTTAATCGATGATACTCTCTGAAAATATGACAGAGCAGGCATATAAGTAAATAGTGCAACCCTAGCTGATAGCTACTAAGAGACACACTGAGCCTAATTTGACCAAATCTGCACCTAATCTGCACCAGATGTGCACCAAATGTGTACCAGATGGCCGTCGTGAAAACGGCTATTATGTTCTGTGTTTCTTAAAAGTTATCAGTTTGGGCTGCACAGATGCTTGTATACCCCATTTTTCAAATTATTAGACCTTATTTTCTATTTAAACACTGCAGAAATACATTCATGATAATTGATATGAAGATATTTGTTTTAAGAGATTGGTAATAATAATATGAGAATAACCAGTAACCTCATAATATACATTAGAAATAGGAGCCAAAAAGCTATATTTGAAATTATCCATTATTTCGATCCTGGAACTTCGTCAGCGATAATTTGACCAAATCTCCACCTAATCTCTTTTAGAGCAAATATCTTTATTTTATGAATTTATTTCAGTGTTTTAATCGATGAATTGTCGCCGACGAAGCTCCAGGAGCGAAATATTCGATTATTTTAAACAACTTTTTGGCTCCTATTTCTAATTTATATTATGAGGTTACTGGTTATTCTTATATTATTATTATTCATCATGAGCCTCAAGCAGAGTCTCAGCTTTTTAAGAAGTTTAAAAGATTGGTGCAGATTTGGTCTAATTACTTGCATTCGTCCAATAGCCCATTGTGAAAAGCACGCAGGTCCCGAGCCCGGGGTCTGTTAACCTGGTTCTGAACTGACACCTGTCGACAGGACTCAGACATGTACCGGGGCAAGCGGCTACTATCGGCTGCTGTGGTGCTGGCTCACCTCAGCTTCAACGTGCTCCCCACACACGCCTTCCCTCAGGTAAATACGGCAGAGAGAGAGAGAGAGAGAGAGAGAGAGAGAGAGAGAGAGAGAGAGAGAGAGAGAGAGAGAGAGAGAGAGAGAGAGAGAGAGAGAGAGAGAGAGAGAGAGAGAGAGAGAGAGAGGGAGAGAGAAATAGAGAGGGAGAGAGAGAGAGAGAGGGGGCGAGGGAGAGAGAGAGTAGTAGGTGAGAGGGAGAGAGATGGAGAGGGGAGTGTTGTGCATTGGTCTTTTTCCAAGCCCTTGCTCATAGTTAACTTAGTGTGTGTGATGGTTGGAAACGTTGAATCATGAAATTTCCTATCGAACACAGAATGCCTGGCCCAAGATGCCTATAAGAAACGTCTGGCCTTTGCCAATTTACCATGAGCTCAGCAAGTAATGTCCTGTTCTTAGGATGTCAGTATCGGGAAGCCCCCTTCAGAAGATGAACATTCTCCAGCCCGCGACGTTGGCGCGCACCACATCATTCGAGGTGAGGGCCTGAGGCAGAAAATTATTTCTCGACGCCACAGACGTCTAATATGATAGCTGCGGAGGTAAATATTGCAATGAGACCGGCAAATACATAGTACCCAGAAATATCTTAATGACGAACATGCACCGGTATACCTCATAGAACTCTGTCGTGTATAGATTGTCGCAGATATTTGAGATTCGGTCCCTTGTTGCACACACGTCACTGGCAGCACAGCGTAGGTTATTATAGCTTTGCCTGCAGTGTTTGAGGGTTCCTCTCACGCAGCGAGAGGCGTTCGCAGCATTTTATGTCTCATGATCCGTTATCTGCAGTATTTGATTGCATTTGGTCAATGTTACTATACAACGTTTCACAGCTGTCTGTGTGTTCTTCATCGCCATGAGATTTGTGAACATTTTATTGATTGAATGCACTTCCCAGAGTGTATAAACACGACGTCTGCTGACGGCACGTTCTACATCAAGTCGTCTGGGGACGGCTCGTCGGAGACCTGCGGCCTCTACCTCTTCTCGGACGCCAATAACATCATCGAGGTGCAGCTGAACTACGTCAACGTGCCGTGCCACACCGGCGGCCGGGTCGCTGTGAGTTCGTCTATCTGGACCGTTTCCAGTCTTATGCAGCAATTATTATACGCGTTGCATAAAACATAGACATAGTTAGGTAAAGGCCACAAGACTCGCCAAACATGTAGTTGACAGAAACATGTTCAGTAGACACGAACATTTTTGTCACTGAATTATTAATAACTGTGAGTAAGTAGGTAATCTTGTCCCCTCTTGTTAATCGTGAGCACGTGAAGACAGAAGCATTGTGCTTTTTAAACAACAGCGCTTCATCTTTCTACTTTTGAGGTTTGACATATAAGGGTTCGACAAAAGAGGGTCGACATAAGAATAAATAAATTCCAGCGCAAATAATTCAGACTTGTCTAAATAAGCTCCTCAGGCCTTATTTTGAATCTACCTGATCCAAAAGTTCAACAAACACTTGCAGATTCGCACACCATTCGCTATTCCGTCGTGTCAGATTTGCTGTGCGGCCGTTCCGCAAGCGCCTGCAAGGTAGGCAGCCCGCAAAACACCTTCGCTGAATGGCTGGCGGTCGGCAGCAAGAGACGAAACGGACGACATTTATGATGTGTAGAGCAAATGTATGCACATTGCACGTATATTATTCGTAGGCATTGTAAGGACTAAGGAAAGTCATAGCTAGGTCTGGAGGACTTATCGTTTATTATTGCTGTGCCAACAGAACAGTGAAAAGTAGAAAAACAAATGTAGGTAGAACCGACGAAGGAATGTTATCATGAGATAGGGACACTGCGGATGTGTTCTGACGGTTGCCCACTTCTCACAAGTGAAAAAGACCTCGGGAAGCCTCTCCCTTCTTCAAAGAAGCTGACTATGATTGTCGTCAGTCGGAATTAAAACGGGAAGGACGTCCTGTACGGCTGCAATAAATTCAAGATAATAGACAAATGATACCTAACAGAGAAATGATAATAGGTGATGAATGCGTGACAATTATTTATTTCATGCCATACTATTGGATATTTGAGCAGTGATCGCCATTTGCATACCACGTGTCATAACTGGTCTGTTGTAACGCAACGCTGGCCCTTGACGCTGTCTCTGCGTGCCGGTCTGCTCAGCTGGTGGACGGCTGGGAGATGATGGGCGAGCTGTGGCCCAGCCCCTCCGACCACGGCCGGCCCGTCGAGGAGCGCACCGTCGAGCTGTGCGGCACGGCGCCGCCGCCGCGCCCGTTCGTCAGCGAGCAGAACGCCGTGCTGCTCCAGTACCGACTGCCGGCCGCCGGATCGGCACTCTCCGTGCGCGTGCGGCACCTGCCCAACCCCCGGCGTGAGTACCCACTGGCTGCTACCCAGTAGGTACCCACTACCCATTACCCAACTCACGGCGCGAGTTACACACTATCGACCACTTCCTAACCCCCGGCGTGAGTACCCACTGGCTGCTACCCACTACCCATTACCCAACCCACGGCGCGAGTTACACACTATCGACCACTACCTAACCCCCGGCGTGAGTACCCACTGGCTGCTACCCAGTACCCACTACGCATTACCCAACCCACGGCGCGAGTTACACACTATCGACCACTACCTAACCCCCGGCGTGAGTACCCACTAGCTGCTACCCAGTACCCACTACGCATTACCCAACCCACGGCGCGAGTTACACACTTGAGCCGTTTTCACGACGGCCATCTGGTACACATTTGGTGCACATCTGGTACAGATTAGGGGCAGATTTGGTCAAATTAGGTTCAGTGTGTCTCTTATCAGCTATCAGTTAGGGTTGCGCTAATTGCTTATATGTCTGCTTTGTCATATTGTCAGAGAGCATCATCGATTAAAACACTGAAATAAATTCGTAAAATGAAGATATTTGCTGTAAAAGAGATTGGGAGCAGATTTGGTGAAATTCGCCGGATAGCCCGTCGTGAAAACGGCTACTATCCACTACCTAACCCCCGGCGTGAGCTGCCCATTACCCAACTTCCGGGGTGAGTTACCCTTTTCCCAACTCTCGGTGCGAGTTACCCATCACCTAGCCCATGCCCCATGCATGAATTATCTAGTTATCTCATTACCCAGCTTCCCTCGTCAGTTATGCACCGTTTACCCAGTCCTTGGAAAGAGTTACGCATTTCCCATTCCCTCGAGTGCCGTATGAGTTATCCGTATCCAGCCTACCCAACACCAGGCACAGTCCATGAAGCCACGAGCAGTTCTGCAAATGCGGGCTGAATGCACAATGCGTATATGCCTGTCTGTCTGCCTGCCTGTCGGTGCCTGTCTGCTTTTATCAGTTTCGAGTCGTAAAACAGGCGCTGGCGTCATATCAGTACCAAGTATGTGAGCTACGCATTCAAATCATAGGCCCGACGTTATTCAGTTTCTGGACTGTGTTTTCAGTCCATTGCAGCTATTTTTAGCGAATCTCAGAGGTCGGGAGATTCGTGAGAAATGAGCATACCTATTACCAGGCAGCAAATTGCATTTGGTCTAATCTTATCAGACTCAGACAGTTGTCACTTGTGCCTACTTGAGAAGTCGGGCTACGAGCTTCACAGTTCTCAGTCCGCAGAGATAGAGACAAAGGGTGCTTGACAAATGTATGTCGGGTTTTGAACTTCACAGATCGCATGTCTAATCTAAAAACCCCATGCTCAGAAAATAGACGTCCTTACGCCCGCTCTTGAAACGTTTCTTTGTATCGATGAGCAATTCCGGAGGCGTGGTTGAAGTCCTCTGCCAGCCGACCATCTAAAACCAATTTATCCAATCAATGTTTACTATCCTGGCCCCTCTGCATCACTCCAACGGCGCTAATAAGCAGAATTAGCGTACATTACTGTACATACGCTCGGCTGTCGGCCGCACCATTCTCCATCTCACCCGTTCTATCTCACACAGCGTGTAACCAGCTGATGGACGGCACCACTGAGGTATTCTCCCTGCGCAACTTCGGCCAGCGCAGAAACTGCACACTGTTCAGCATGAGTCCTGTGGAGGTACAGGTGTTGCCGTTCCGTGTGGGAGCGCCCTTGAGCGGCGGTGGGAGGCGCACGAGGGCTGCCCTGACCTCTACCAAGGTAGGTGGAGTGTGGCAGACCCACTGCGATTTGGGTACCGGGAATGAAATACAGAGACACAGCTAACTGTGATGACAGTCTTTGTACATGCATATATATATTGGATATCATAGGCAGTAGTGTTCACTGTTCAGCTTGCTGGAGGTTTATACAGAACAGTATAAAGTCATCAATGACATTGTATTTTTGTTGAGTCTGGGGAGAGACCAAACGCCGTTTGGTCTCTCCCCAGACTCAACAAAAGATTTCTGCCGTTTCATTCTTACGACAAAGAGGCTGTAAATGAGCGATGGAATGTTGGACGCATTTTGCCTTCATTCCTATAGAAAACCTGACTAAACGGCCGTGCCTGTTTGCATATATGTTCCGCAGTGCGCGCGTCGCGGCTGGCCCGACTTTGTGGAGCTCGGCGAGGCCACCGGTCTGGACACTGACCGGTCGGCGGCAGTCAGCCGGCGTCTCTGTGGCATCAGCTCGTCGGCCGGTGAGTGTACATATGTACATACCCTGCATATGTACTACCTACCTTCATAAAACGGCATGTAAGTAGATACATACGGCAGATAGGTGGTGGCAACGGTACAAAATACAAATAGACGTCACCGAACCGGCAGAGGGGCGCTGCTAGCACGAACAGGAGGGACGTAAGCTTCTTTATCGATGAGATAGAGGGTAGTGGATCGGACAGTAGGGACATGAGGTTCTCTGTCGATGGGGATAGGCTGCGTCTTCCACAAGGCCTCTGTATATTGTGTTCAGTGTGTGCTGTGTAGGGTGACCAATGGCCGCTGACCACTGACCAGTAACCACTGACCACTGACCACTGACTGCCACCGATGTTGTGTCTCCCTCAGGTCCGCCGGAGAGCGTGTGCGGCATGTTCGTCTCGCGGCTGGTGTCGAGCGGCCTGTTCGACAACCACGTGCTGGTGCGCGCGCGGCTGCTGCCCTTCCAGCAGATGCTGAGTCTGTGCGCCGCCGACTACGGCCTGGACGACCAGCAGCTGGAGGAGAGTCTGAAGGACTACAGCTGGTGATGGGTGACGGGCCCGACCCGCCGCCGACCTCACCGTCACGGCTGAGAGCGCTGCTATGTTCACAACCGGGCATCTGCCAATACACGATGGATAATACCAATACAGGAGTAATACAAGAGTCTTGTACTTACTGCTGCTTCAACGCTCTCTTTTTGGTGTGCGCTTTGTGGAAAAGAAAACAGTGACTTGCCTGAATCATCATACCTATTCTCCCATAAGTGATTATAAAGCGATCGAGTCAAAGAATGAACGTAAGTCGTAAACAGCAGAAACAATATAGGTAGGTAGGTAATAGATACCTAGGTAGGGTAAAGGTAGGTAGGTACTGTAGGCCGACTTTGAGATCAAGTTGACCTGTGAAAAGAGATTAAAGGAACAGATTTGTATGCTTATTCCTTTAACTTTATTCCCGGAGGAATAAGTTACTTTATTACCCAAGTTAAAACTAAGTCAACTTTATTAACTTTACCTTACAACCGCACGATTCCAAATCGCAAAATACTGAAGTTAATTGCACACACGTACCTATTCATTTTTATGCTGGGACGATTTTATCTATTTGCTCCCCTCCTTCTCTCATTTATCCCGCGAAAAAAATAAATGTTTCATTTCATTAATCGATAGGTCTTTTAAGTGTTATTCAGTGAATGTATAATTGCAATTTACCTATCTTGAACACACGAGCACGACATGGGAACGGGGAGGGGAGGGGGATATCGGGGTGGTTGCGCGAGAAGAGCCCGCTCTTGGTCGAAGTGAATAACAGCATAAATATCAACTCGCGTGCCTTGCTGAATCGCCACTCGTCAGTTAGGTATGTATGGGTATGTTGAGGAGGGTAAAAAGACACCCGAATGCGCCTGCCCGTATGACGAACACCAACAGATAATGGATGGATGGGGGTTGGGGAGGGCAACGAAGATGCGATCATGAGTATTTTCGAAGCACAAAGGAAGTTTGACCGTGCTCACTGCGCACACAATGTGCACACACAGTGCACTCACTGAATGACGTCATGTCGTTCGACCTTGAACCGACTGATAGTGGCCGATGGAAGCCGCCTGACAAACGTCACTGATTGTCGGCAGTGCGGCTCACAGCACCGAGAGCTCCAGTACCGCGGTAGCGGCGAGACGTGCTCGCTGTTCAGTGCTCATACACGCTAGTTTGCGCGTCGCTCCTGTTGGCGAGCCGTCTGAGAGCCTTGGGTGCTCTGGCAGACCGGACTGCCTCCGCGTACCTTCCGGGTCATAGACAGCGCCGATTATCTGTCCGTCTGACGGCAGCGGAAACCAGACAGACGATGGCTGACGGATGGCAGTTTAGTGCATTTGCACGACAGCTGAAGACAGTGCTCATGTGTTATCTCGTCTGAGGCCGGTAAAAACAAGACAAATCCGTGTGTCCGTCCGTCTGATAGCTGCGGACGGAAATGAGACAGTGTCGCGTCTCTGAACGACAGCTGACGGACAGCGTCTTGTGTCTGTCCATCTAAAAGCAGCGGATGGAAGACAGGACAGTTGAGTGTCTTTTCACTTTTCATAGAAGTCACGAAGGACAGTGCCGTCTATCTGTCACTCTGCTGATGGATAGAGCGACGCGTCTATCATTCTGAAGGCAGCAGAAAGAAGACAGTGCCGTGCTGTGTCCGTCTGAGTCTGACAGCAACTGAGATCATTGCCGTGTGTAGGCACCGGCAGGCAGATAAAGCCGTGTGTCGTGTCTTTGTCTTTGGACGACTGGCGATGGACAGTGCCGTGTGTCTGGCCTGCTGATGGCTGCGGACGGTGACTCCTCCGAGCTCAGTCGGCTCACGATGCCGACCTGCTGCCGCTGCGTCGAGCTGCGCCGCGGCTGCGTGGCCATCGGCGTGTGGCTACTGATTGTGTACGGCGTGGCGGGCCTGGCGCTGACCGCCGCCGCGCTCTACTGCCAGCGGCGCGGCTGGCGCGAGGCCACCGCGCTGGCGGCGTCTGCGCCGCTGCCGCTGCTGGCCGCCGCTTTCCACGTGCTGCTGGTGTTGGGGGCGGCGCGCCGCCGGCCGCCGCTGCTGCTGGCCTGGCTGGTCGGCTGCGGCGCCCTCTTCACCGCCCAGTCGGCCGCACTGGCCGTGGGCGTGTTCCTGCTGGCCGCCGGCTCGCTGTGGGCCGTACTGGCCAGCATGGCGGCACTGGCCACGCTTCAGACGCTCTGCTGGTACTGGTTCTGGGCGGTGCGCTGTCTGTACCTGGAGCTGGTGACCGTCGCCGCCCGTGCCCGCTGGCGAGCCGCAGACGGAGTGACCCTCTCCCCCGAGCTCGCCACCGAACCGCGCGACAAGTCGCCCGTTCGAAACTCGAGATCGGTGTGACGGACTCGATTGCAGTGTGTTGAAACACATTTGTACTGGACTGCTAAACTGAGTCATAGTGCTACCTGCTAAATCAATATGAGGAATACCATGAACAAAACCAATATTCCTACAGATGGTCTATCATCCATAAGATTCAATAAGTGAGATTGGCAGTGTGATAGTGCACGGTATCTAGCTGGCAGTAGGCATCTCATTACGATATCTGAGGAATGTGGAGACTGCTGTAGCATGTCTCAGCTGTTTTATTAGGCGTCTTGTCTCATGAACTTGTAGCTTGCCAATTGTGATCCAATACGTGTTGTTGTTTTCGTCCTAAATGTGGAACGAACTCTGAACTCTGAAGAGTTCTTGCTTTTGTCTTGTATAGACTATAGGTACCAATGCCGCATTGTCCAAAGAATACAATAATGCTTTCACGATAGACACAGCGTATCGGCTTGCTATAGCTATAAGATGTCTAAGTAAATCAGTTACCGACTGAGCTATGATGAATGATTGGAAATTGGAATACTTCCCTTTTTCCCTTTTTTCTTTCATTTCCCTTTAAATCTTGTGACGTCAGTGTTAGGCAGCTGCCAAACTACCCAAAACAGGATGTATAACTATGACGCAGCTGAGACAAAATATTACAATTCATAAGTGTGTGTGCAGAGAGGAGGTTCGGGGGTGTGTTTTCATTTTTATTATTAATGATATTTTGATTTATAAAAGGAATTTTCTGATAGGAATTAGATGAAATAAGATGCACATGGGTCATCTTACCGCTTGGTAGGAAACGTGAGAAGAATAGATCGGTGTATTGGCATGAACAAGACTGTGTAATCCACACTGAACAATCCAATTCCATTGATTCATGAAAGAGCTGTACTTTTAACCAACTTTCAACTTTGTTGAACTTGAATTTAAGTGTTGATTTATCATTTATCTTTCAACATTGTGATTATCTATCAATCAAAAGGTTCAGTTGATCTCAGGCTAGTTTAAGCTGTACCATTAGATCAATGGCTAGGTGTCAGTATTTTAATTTCAAAGATGCTTCCAAAAGATCAACTTCAACCAACCACTCAAAACATTATCACGTCCACTGATTGTGTTGGCAAAGCGTCATGCTGGATTACATTCTGCTTCACACCTTTTTTGTGTGGCTGATACCATACCATTGATGGAACCATCGTGACTGTTGCATCCCAGAGTTCAAAGATTAGCCCAGGTCAAAGGCACAGCACACATTGATTAGATACCAATTTTCATGTAGCTGCTCGCCTCACCATCTCACCATGGCTCCGCACAGTCGTACAAAAGCAGCTGCAATTTTTAACCGTCGCCCGTCTGTTGGCGTTTCCACAGCCACTAACATAAGGGGGAGGAGTTGATCGGACCCCCGCGGGCTGCGGCCTCTCGGACTCTGAGATGGAGCTGTCAGCCAATGATCATTATGCGCTGAACTCCAGAGGCCAGTTTTACCGACAGAAAAATAGCTCCTGCCGGAATTTTTTTCGCCTTAAGACTGCTTCACAAATGGAGCGTAAATGGTAAAGCCCTATCCCCCTACCCACTAACATTCTCATCTCGCTTACGCTGCATATATGAAGTGATTTTTAGGCAAAAACTCCAGCAGATTTTTCTGTTGGTAAAACTGGCCTCAGGTTTTCCCGGGCAGGTCAGAAAAAAATGGTAGGCTCGAGGGTACAATTTGGTCGTGATCCAACGGCTTTTATGTTGAAAAACCACCCGCCACGCCTATATGTACGAGGGTTAAATGGGATTTATTAAATGTTTTGTGGAGGAAGTGTCATGTTTTAAATTTGATGCATCGGAAATGCAGAAATACCCAGAGTTCCAGAAAGGTATGGAATTTCAGTAAACTTGGTTATGTCAGCAATGGGGTCTGGTAGGTGGGTCTAGTGGCCCTGCCTGGCGCCTAAAAAGGGGGCACAACCCCGAATGACCTGCTGACCACTGGTTTAAGGGAATACAGCTATCTACCACTTTCCTCAGATCTACAATTTTATGATTTTTTCATGCCCAAAATGATCTGAAAAGAAAATAGTGAATATTTACAAAATGAATTTTAAGATACCTACTTCAACTCTCATATAGGAAGAACTATTTTCCATCTTTGGTACAGGCCACATGGGTTTTGGCTTTGCAACAGAAGCTGATTAAGCATTGACCAATCATATTATGTAATGCATAGTTCATGCCCATGGCAACTGCATGCTATTGGCTGACAATTGGCCTCTGGGTCATTCCACGTCAAATCGATGAAGATTTCTGATTTTAATCAACCCTTTTTGATTTTGTTAAAATTTGGTAGGCTTTTAGCACATATAAAAACAAATGCATCTCAATCTAGCAAGTTTTAAACCTGGGTGATCTTTGAGGTCAGAGTTATAGGTCATGAAAGGTCAATGCTGTTAAAGAGCATTCATTGCAGGATTAAAATGCCCATTGCTGTGTAATTCTGAGTCTGGGGAGGCTGTGGTAAGAACTATTAGAAAGGAAAATGCTCCAATTTATATAAATATTTTGCATTTCTCAGTGACCCTTCATTGACCTTCGACCCGACTAGGCCAAACTGAGTAGTTTTAAATTACGGTCGGGGTCGAAAGTACCAAATCCTAATCGATTTGACGCGGAATGACCCATATATCAATAACAATGCTTCCGGTGCATGACACATGCGTTTTAATTTCATTATCCTGTCCACTGTCCAGCCGTTGCGCACTGTTATCGTTGTCTGGATACGTTGTCTCGCTAAGCAATGTTTTTTTTTCGAATCCGTTCTGATTATGTTGAGGAAACTCTTCGTGGATGCTAAAAGTCAGAACCACGTAACTAGGTTGCGCTAATCATTTTATCATACATGACTATTGACTACCAGAAGGCATTTCGCTGGCACATCCAGAAGATTACGTCATTCAATTTATGTCTCTAGCTACCGCTTTACGCTTACGCAATAGATCAGAATCAATCAATCTTAGTCACTTATTGGTATGCTAGCCTGAATATTACCTACCCTAGTCACCTAGTGCCCTGCAGAAGCAATAGCGGTGTTCGAAACGCCGCACCGCTGGTAATGAAATCATGCATTTCTAATGCCATCCATGAAGGCGGTGACCGCCCGTGAGTGCAGTCGTGAGCTGTAACTAGCTGTAGCACCACACAGGCCAAATATCATGCAAAACTCCCCAATGACATTGTATGTGCTATGTTTTTATGGTAAGCTTGCTAAAAATGGTGTCGTTTTGGCTGAATTATTTCGTGGTTACAGTGGTAATCAGCTAAGCACGTACTAGCGACAAAGTGGTGTTTTGAGATGAGGGAGCGCTTTTCACTCTGGCCTCTCATTTGGCTCCTTGGCTGCATAAAAAACGTCAGGTGGCCCTCGAGGTCAAGGTGGAAGAAACATCACCAATTTGAATGAACTCATCTCCGGGGAATTGGAGTTTGACCTCAATAGCTTGTCATACATGATAAATTCTTGATTTGTGCTGATTTGAGAAATGGTGCGAGGTAAGTATAACATGACAGCAAGTGTCTTGTAACCACTGCGAACTCGTCAAATCTCATGGTCATTCCATCAGCCACAGCTGCCTTATCTGCTCAGTTAAGTGGTACTCGCATCAACTTAACCCTCGCCCATGTAGGGGGGGGGGGGGTTGGTGCAACCCCCCCTGAGGTTTTTCGGAAATAGTGCAAAAACGGCGGCGCGCAGCGCCGCCAAATTTTGGGTACCTTATGGGGCAAACCTTGCGCATCTTTTGATAAAAAAATTTGACCAGGTCATGTCAGGTCACGGAGTTATGACGTCACAAAGGGAACAGCCTCCGGCCGGATTTTCACAAACTGAGTGCCAACGCCCGAGGTTTCCTGCCAGTGGTACGGACATCGGTTGATGGATCGTGATGAAACTTCCCATGCATGTTGGGGCAAGTATTGGCTATCATATGGTATAAGAAACTTGACCGGGTCAGGTCAGGTCACGGAGCTATGACGTCACAAGAGGAACAGCGTCCGGTACTATTTTTGAAAAGCGCCCGAACCACTATTTTGCTAATTCTTGTCACCTCAATGGGAATATGCAGCAATATTAGCTTCTATAGGGAGCAAATGGACCTTCCAAATCCAAAAATACAATCAGATTTCAAAAATTTAAATTTTGATTTTTCGAATTTCTGCCGCCGACTGTGACCTTGCCGACTTCCGGCGCTCCCAACGCGCCATTTTTAGAGCTAGGGAAACGAAATACATACCAAACGATAGAGAATTGATCAAGGAACACGATAGTGAAGGTTTCAAGTCGATATCTCCCACCGTTTTGCCGCAATCGCCGCGGAAAGTTGAAAAAGTATTTTTCCGAAAATTTGACCTTTGACCGGTCAAAAGTAGGTCAAATGTTGACCTAGGACCAAAAAATATACCACCAATCGCGAGATCTCGGCGAGAGCAATCCGTTGGTCTTTTCCGCTAAGCTCTACGACGCTCCGTTTTCAAACGCCAAGGGGGGGGGGGTCGCACCAACCCCCCCCCCCCCTGCATGGGCGAAGGTGGCAGATCGCCGTTTACGGGCGAGGGTTAATGTGTATTTGTTCCAGATTATCGTCTTCACTGACGCGGCTCATTTTTAACCAAGTCTATCCCAAGAAGATAGCTGGTGAAGCCTTCAATGGAATCATCAGCAATTGTATGAAAACTTTAAGTGTGTTTTCTTGTAATGAAAACGTAAATGCCTACTAGTTTTAAAGCAATCTTCTTGATTTAGGTATTTGATCAGTGAGTGGTGCAGACGTTTTCTGTGCAGTGCCAATTGTTTGATAATGAAGATAGAAGCTGCGGGTGCAATATTACCAAGATTCATAAAGCGATCTGTCCCATCAAGTCCGCCTCGGTCAAGATGCAAATGCAGGGAAAGAAACCTACTCCTGTTGGTTCTGGGCACATTCGCACTGATCTGCTTCGGTACAATATTCTACCTGCCCGATCTGGGAGAGGGACTGTGGCGGCTGGAGCGCCTGAAGCGCGTGCAGAAGCGCGTGGGTGACGTGGGCGGTGACCTGCTGCTGCCGGTGCCGCCCCCGGCCCGCGGACGGCCCGGGGCGGCCGAGGACCGGCGCCGGCTCTACAGCAAGGCGCAGGAGGCGGCGGTACCGGCCTCGGGCGGCTCAGTGGCTCCGGTGCCCCCCGATCCACTACATCCGGTCATCTCGGGCGGCGAGGACCCCGACCCCGTGATGCGCTTCAGACGCCGCAAAATCAAAGAGGTAAGGAGCAACCGTCGTGTGCGCGGTGGCCGTTCGTGTTGTTGTTTTATAAACAATAACTGATATGTGATAGGGCGTGATAAAGATAATGGACGATTTTGGGACTTTTATTGGCTTAAATCGCCCTGGATTTATCGAGGTGGAACCGTGGATACGACACCAAGGAGATGTGACCGTCTCGCCTCTAATGCAGCTAGAATTTTGCGTATAAGCGACTGTGCGCCGTAACGAGACGCAGCGACTGGTACCCAAAATTGTCTCTTCCTGGACACACCACGGCTTTTACGAAAGGAAGCATGTGCAAATTAAAACTTGCTTCTAACAAATTAAAATTGCTTGTTATTCGCATCCACGAACTTTGACTGCGCCAGTAGAAGGTGTTATTTTACCTCTGCCTTTGACTGTACTGTAGCAACCAATGATTGGGTTATATGCAGTTGAATATATGATAAACATGGAAGGTAGATGATGAGTTGCGATGAGTAATGGATCCGATCGCATGAGTTATTATAAGTGTTCCGTGTAGCGTTCTTTTTTTTTTTGCTGGCTTTGCTTGGTACGGGTAACGAATTCTTCAGCTTGCCTACTTAGTTATTATAGTATTGCCTAGCGTGGTGAATAGGCATTAAAGGCGCCCAAAGGATCATGACTACCGAGCGTGCCCAACATGTAATCATCAACCATATCGATTAGGTGCAGCGGTGGTCTTTTGATGATCCAATGGCACCACACTCGCTCAGGAGTGTCTGTCAGGGGTGCGAGGATGGCGGAGCGTCGTGGAGGTCTGGTCCTGCTGGGACCGGGCTGGTCCGCCGGACCGGGACCCCAATGGTCCGCCGGGACGCCGGACCGGCCACTGCGCGTCGTTGCCATCAACGACCTCCCGTACATCTCCATGGAGCAGCGGCCGGACGGCACGGTCGCCTACAGCGGCTATCTCTTCCAGCTGTGGCAGATCGTAGCCGAGGAGTTGGGACTCAGCTACAACATCTCGGCTCCGCTTACCAGCGGCTACGGCAGTCAAACCACAAACGGCACCTGGACAGGGGTTATTGGAGACCTGGCCTACGGGCGCGCTGACCTGGCGGTCACCACGATGATGCCCACCCCCAGTCGTGCCGCGGTGGTCGACTTTTTGGACGGGGTGCCCATCGCGTCTGCGACTACCGGCTTCATGGTGCGACGTGACACGACGGTGACGCCGCGGCTGTCGCTGGCAATGTTCTCCGGCCTGCTGCGGCCGCTGGGCGCTGACGTCTGGTGGGCGCTGGCCGCCGCGCTACTGGCGCTCTCGCTGGTGCTGCGCCTTTCGCTGCGGTTCAACAGCGCCAGAGCCGAGGACGGCCAGCTAGCTCGCGACATGGGCTGGGGCTCGTGTCTTCTGGCCGGCGCGATGACCGTGGTGGGCCAGGGCTGGAGCAGGACGCCGCAGTCGCTGGCCGGCCGTACCGCAACCATGTTCGGCTGGGTGATGGGAATCCTGATCTACATCAACTACACGGCCAACCTGATGTCGTTCCTGACCGTGGACACGGGCCGTCAGCCCATCAGCAGCCTGCGTGAGTTCGTCCAACAACCCGACTGGACGCTGGCTGTGCCCTCTGGCTCGTCAATTCTGAACTATCTAAGATCCAGCACTGACGTATACGAACAGGAGCTTTACCGACGATCGATTACCGGCGACAGGTTCATCGCCTTAGAAAACACGAAAGAAGATATACTCCGGGCATTCAAACAAAAAGTTATGATATATTTAGAGTTGAACACTCTGCACCAAATGTTTGGAAAGGAATCTTGCAGCATTGTCCCGTTGAATCGTGCATCACTCAGGTCTGTCTCATACCATTTCGTGATCTCGAAAGAAAGGAACGCTCTCAGGTCAGCCATCTCCAAAACGATCCTGAGACTGTTTGAGGGAGGCTTGTTGTCCCGACTGAAAAACTCGATCCGAGAGCCTAGCCAGAGCAGTTGTGAGTCCCTCAAGCATTATCAAGTGCTATCTTTCCGCGACCTGATGCCCGTCCTGTGTCTGGTGCCTCTGGGGATAGCTGCCAGCCTGATCGTACTTGGAGGGGAGCTGTTGCTGTATCGAACCAGACCGACGAGACGCCGTCAGCCATCCAGCTCACCAATACCTTGGGACCTCACTGAGGAAGGTCGCGGGAAGTCGGCTGTCTGGCGCTGTGAGCAGTGCCGCGTCACGAGCGGTCACCGGGTGCGGCTGACTCTCTGTGACGCCGCCACGCAGACGGAGATACACCACACGCCGTCCTCCGCGGAGACGACTGCAGGAGTTATGTAGACGCATGCCGTAGTGGCAACGCACACCGGGACTGATTGACCGAGTCCAACAGCGGAGCGGGATTAGCGAGAGGAACTCACGAGATAATCAAGTACTAACGTATCTGGCGTAGTGTAGTTGTCACAATATCGCAACAGCTGACTGTCGTACCACGCTGAGAGAGTGTTTGTTTCGTGTCGTGCTTACATGGCTACGCTAATAAACAGACTGGAAACCGAGGCTTTTCTGACTATTTGATAAAAATAAGAAGTATGAAGAAGTTCGTTCACAACATTATTTAAAGGTCCATATCAGAAAGGTTATTGACGTTCTGATTTGTCAAAAAGTGTTGATAGGTGAAATTTGACCTTTGATAACATCTGGTGACCTGACCTTTAACATGATGTAAAAATTTACTGAAGAGCTTCCTTCAGGATTTTTTTGGCGTTCTTTCGAACGCCGCTTACCGCGCATCGCTACGTGGCGCTACGAGCCGAGTTAAACAAAGGTGGGTGTTCAAACGCTTCCCCCGGCCTGGCGAAGGTTTAGGTGTCACCGAGCACCGGCCTGGCGCATCAGTGCAATGCGCTATACATGAAGTTCTTTTTTCTCTCATTGTGTCACTCGTTAGGCGATGCCCGATAAGAACCGTCATCTGCGGGCAGCTAACCGCGCGCCTGTTGCCACAGATGATGCGTCACGCCTGGAAGGGGTACGTGACGTACGCGTGGGGTGAGGACGAGCTGCGACCGGTGAGCCGGCGCGGCCGCTCGGCCGGCATATTCGGCCGCCAGGCCATGGGCGCCACCATCGTGGACGCCCTGGACACCCTACTCATCATGGGCCTGGAGGAGGAGTTCAGCGAGGCGCGACTCTGGGTCAAACAGAAACTCGACCTGGCGCACGTGGTGAGTGATGTTGTTATATCATCTAAACAGATTTTGGTGGTGGTGCTCACTTTTTGCTCAGTTTTAAAACGATGTTTGTGATTGTAGTACACCTTTTTGCACTCAAAATAGGCATCTTTTCATTCAATTTCGGCGAATTGCATTCAATTTTAGCGATCTCTCTATTCGAAGCAAATGAGAGATCGCTAAAATTGAATGCAATTCGCCGAAATTGAATGAAAAGATGCCTATTTTGAGTGCAAAAAGGTGTATTTAACGATTTGCGCAATATAAGAGGCGATCATTTGCAAAGGATGTAAGTTGCTGTGCCAGTGTACCGAGCTAAGACCGTTATATCAGCTCATGATGATTGACCATTTATTTGAACCAAGGAACGATGGTCATTGATCTGCGTACCATACCGATCTCCTGGACCGACGGTTGTCCTGTCGTTCTGTCGATGACTCGACATCCGTCCACCAGACCTCCGAGGTTTCTGTGTTCGAGGTGAACATTCGTTACGTGGGCGGCCTGCTCGCGTGCTTCGCGCTCACCGGAGACGCGCTGTTCAGAGACAAGGCGGAGGAGACTGCGCGCGCTCTGCTGCCGGCGTTCGACACCCCCACCGGCATACCGTACGCCATGGTGGTGCCCGCCACCGGGGTAAGTCGTGACCTACGACACTTAGGTTGCCCGCCTACTGCCTAGGACTTAAATTATAGCCTGATTTACCTAAGAAATGGTTTGGTAGCAGCTAGAAGTGACTCAGGCTTCTGATCGATAAAGTGACTCATTGTAGTTATAGAACCGGTGAACACAGGACCAATTGATATATATTGAGTAGGAAAAACATACAGCACATGGGTGGACGCGTTTCGTCAGAGACTTTTTCAACACCCGAATATCGACAAAACAATACGAACACACAAGAACAAAGCTAGCAAGCACAGTTTCATACCTGTTGATATATCGCGTGTACATATTATGAGAATGTGCCTAAATGCAAATACACTTCCAATACTGCGCGTCAGTTAAATGGCAAAGAAAGAGAGAATACATATATAAGACAATTCATGTTGACAGTATCTGTTTTTCTATTTAACATTTATTTTATAATCTGAGTACAATATACGGCCGCAGATTTTGCCCATTTTATAAACCCAACCCGTGTATTGATCGTTTCGTTCGTTGCAATGTATGCCGCTTCCGTCGCCTTTCTACTCCCCTTGCTTTTGCACTTCGCTATCACTTTCGCCCCTCCCCAATTCGGTAAATGATTCGTTGAGTGAGCATGAATATATATTACTGAACGGCTCTGGGAAAGAAAAATGGAAACCGAGGTCTTTAAAAAATTGTAGGCACGAGGCGTAGCCGAGTGCCGGAGATTTTTTGAAGACCGAGGTTTCCATTTTTCTTCCCAGAGCAAGTTCAGTAAGATATTTCCCATGCGTCGTTTAATATCTATTCAGAAACTCACAATTTAATTATTGAAATCACATTTTTTAAGATTTTTATCAAAAAATCACCAGAACTGTAGGTCATCAACCCGTGCCGGAAAACAGTGCAGGAAAGATCACGTGCAAATGTTTCCCGCACGGCTAGGATAATGCTAAAGGGATATATCGGCGTATGGGAAGCACGAATGCAATTGCACTGTGTTCCATGTCGTTTCCCATACGCCGAGATATCCCTTTAGCATTATCCTAGCCGTGCGGGAAACATTTGCACGTGATCTTTCCTGCACTGTTTTCGGGCACGGGTTGATGACCTACAGTTCTGGTGATTTTTTGATAAAAATCTTAAAAAAGGTGATTTCAATAATTAAATTGTGAGTTTCTGAATAGATATTAAACGACGTATGGGAAATATCTTACTGAACTTGCTCTGGGAAGAAAAATGGAAACCTCGGTCTTCAAAAAATCTCCGGCACTCGGCTACGCCTCGTGCCTACAATTTTTTAAAGACCTCGGTTTCCATTTTTCTTTCCCAGAGCCGTTCAGTAATATATATTCTTACATCTCTCCTATGTTCCTTTAATCTTTTGTCCATGCCTCTACCTGTTTCACCTATATATGACTTTTCACAATGCCCACAGGGTACCTGATATACAACGCTAAGATCTACATTCTTACTTATTTTCTTTTGCGTGATCTCTCCTATTTTTCTGCCAGAAGTCAATGCGACTTTGACGCCTGTCGTTTCAAGTTCTTTCGCGATGTTTTCGGCTGCTTTTGAGTTCGGTAATGAATGTTTTAATGTTTCCGGTGATTCTTCTAAAACAGCTATTGCATCTTTTAGAAGAATCACCGGAAACTCCAAAGATGCGTGGACTTCCAAAACTCCACAAGGACGGCATCCCACTACGGCCCATTACGTCAGGAATCGGCAGCGCGCCACATCGACTCGCAAAAGTACTGGCAAAGCCCTTATCGAATAGTCTGGGTGCCATCAGTGATGCACACCTACGGAACAGCAACGACTTAATTGAACGACATAAAGACTTCGACTTCACAGATAAGTACATGGCTAGTCTTGATGTAAAATCACTGTTCACGAATGTACCCGTAGACGACGCCCTAAAAGTGATCAAAGATGTAGTTGATAAGATCGATGCGAACCAGTTGCCGCTCGCAAAGTCTGACTACTTTAAGCTTGTGTCAATGTGTATGAAATTTGGGGGTTTTGTATTTGAGTCGGATGATTACAGCCAACACAGCGGGCTGGCAATGGGTTCACCCTTGAGTCCAGTAGCAGCGTGCCTGTATTTGGAATGGCTGGAACAAAACAGGTACCAAAATATTATGGGGGACAATGTTCTGTGGGTACGATACGTCGATGACGTGCTGGTAGTAGTACCAAAAACGATCGATTTGAACGCCAAAGTCAACGAACTCAACGCAGTCGACCCGAAGATTCAGTTTACTGTGGAAACAGAAAAGGGAGGTTCCATTGCTTTCTTAGATACGGAAGTAGTCCGAAGCGATAGTCGTGCAAAATTCAAAGTATATCGTAAGCCTACAAACCGGGAAGATTATGTTCATTTCTTTTCCGGTCATAGTGATAGAGTGAAAAGTGGGGTGGTATTGGGCTTTTTCTTAAGGGCTTTTCGTATTTGTAGTGAGGAGTATCTTGCTGAAGAAATTGAGCACATCTTTTCCAGTTTCATGAAGCTTAAATATCCCAAAGGCTATCTCATTCGTCTCAAGAAAAAAGCGTTGAACATTCGAAACAGAGCAAAAGCTGAAGCGAAACGAAAGAACGACATAAGATATATTTCATTACCGAACTCAAAAGCAGCCGAAAACATCGCGAAAGAACTTGAAACGACAGGCGTCAAAGTCGCATTGACTTCTGGCAGAAAAATAGGAGAGATCACGCAAAAGAAAATAAGTAAGAATGTAGATCTTAGCGTTGTATATCAGGTACCCTGTGGGCATTGTGAAAAGTCATATATAGGTGAAACAGGTAGAGGCATGGACAAAAGATTAAAGGAACATGGGAGAGATGTAAGAAACGACATGGAACACAGTGCATTCGTGCTTCCCATACGCCGATATATCCCTTTAGCATTATCCTAGCCGTGCGGGAAACATTTGCACGTGATCTTTCCCATACGCCGAGATATCCCTTTAGCATTATCCTAGCCGTGCGGGAAACATTTGTACGTGATCTTTCCTGCACTGTTTTCCGGCACGGGTTGATGACCTACAGTTCTGGTGATTTTTTGATAAAAATCTTAAAAAAGGTGATTTTAATAATTAAATTGTGAGTTTCTGAATAGATATTAAACGACGTATGGGAAATATCTTACTGAACTTGCTCTGGGAAGAAAAATGGAAACCTCGGTCTTCAAAAAATCTCCGGCACTCGGCTACGCCTCGTGCCTACAATTTTTTAAAGACCTCGGTTTCCATTTTTCTTTCCCAGAGCCGTTCAGTAATATATATTCATGCTCACTCAACGAATCATTTACCGAATTGGGGAGGGGCGAAAGTGATAGCGAAGTGCAAAAGCAAGGGGAGTAGAAAGGCGACGGAAGCGGCATACATTGCAACGAACGAAACGATCAATACACGGGTTGGGTTTATAAAATGGGCAAAATCTGCGGCCGTATATTGTACTCAGATTATAAAATAAATGTTAAATAGAAAAACAGATACTGTCAACATGAATTGTCTTATATATGTATTCTCTCTTTCTTTGCCATTTAACTGACGCGCAGTATTGGAAGTGTATTTGCATTTAGGCACATTCTCATAATATGTACACGCGATATATCAACAGGTATGAAACTGTGCTTGCTAGCTTTGTTCTTGTGCAAGGCCCTATATAGAGGGTATGCTCATTAGGCCGAAGCAGCGATTTCCGTGACGTCACAGGTACGAAGGGTCGGACGGCTGTAATGCAATCCTATGGAAAATGACCCAACTTTAGGGCTCTCCCACATAGCTGCCAACCTCGACACTAAGGTAAAAGTTATATCACATAAAAGCTCAAATCAAGACGAACAAGAAACCTATCTGACGTTTTTACGTATTACTAACGGCTTAGACTCTATTCAAGTATATTCAGAGCTCTGCATTACCTCACTTTTTCTGCCGTCAATGCCACTACAAATGTCTAGTCGGCGCACGTGCGCTTGTCGAGCGGGGACCACCAGTCGGGCGATTCAGAGCTGCCGCCCAATCAGAACGCCGCAATGCCGTGACGTCATTGGTCGCACACGACACGTTACGGAGATAGGGATGAGACAGCCCTGGTTCTTGTGTGTTCGTATTGTTTTGTCGATATTCGGGTGTTGAAAAAGTCTCTGACGAAACGCGTCCACCCATGTGCTGTATGTTTTTCCTACTCAATATATATCTATTTGTCTATACATCACTCAACAGGACCAATTATTTGGACTCAGTTCAAGTGAATTTTGGCTGATGTGAGCCTCAGGCTTGGTGGGCACTGAGCAGCATGAAGTCCATCAAACGAAGAGGATCTTACTCTCTGCCCTGTGTACACACGTACCGTTTCCTTCCGCCTACCGTGCCTGTCCGTATGAATGCCCCACTTTTGTGTGTTCTGACAGCGCGCCAAGAACTACGGCTGGGCCTCGATGGGCGGCTCGATTCTCTCTGAATTCGGTACGCTCCACATGGAGTTCAGCTATCTCTCGGACGTCACCGGGCAGCCCGTGTTCAGGGAGAAGGTGCACCGCGTGCGCGACCAGCTGGCGCGGATGGACACCCCGGGCGGACTGTTTCCCAACTACCTCCACCCGGTCACCGGCGACTGGGGACAGCGTGAGTAGCCGCACCGGCCTATATGCATATCGAGTTGCTGCAATGTTTATTGCCTATAGCGTATGTTGGGCACCACTAGATTGAAGTTAAGATTTGGGAAGTCAAATGAAGCGTCAGTATCCAGTGTCTAAGTCGGACATAGTTGAGAGGAGTGGCTGTATTCAGTCACCTACTTATGAACTGAGTGCTCATCGCCGCCATTCTGTAAAGTGTATGCGATGTGGTGCTGTTGTGTCCTACTCCGGTGTTTGGTTTGACCTCACAGTCTGCCCTATTTATCCCGCCTCCCCTCACCTGTTCACAGACCACACGTCTGTGGGCGCGCTGGGCGACTCGTTCTACGAGTACCTGCTCAAGGAGTGGCTCCGCTCCGGCGGCGACGACCGGCAGGCGCTGCGGATGTTCCAGCTGGCCATGGGTAACATCACCGACCGTCTGGTGAAGACCTCCGACCAGTCGGGCCTCACCTTCGTGGCCGAGATGCACCGCGAACGACTCAGCTACAAGATGGACCACCTGGCCTGCTTCATAGGCGCGTGCCGCCCTGTTTTGTGCATTTTAACGAATTTGTCTCCATCTTATGCCCTTTATCAATATGACGGACTATTTTGAGTGAACTGATGAAAAGTTAACTAGCAACACGGTTACAAATAACATATTTCAGTGACCAGCTGATGCAGTTCCCATCTCGTTTCACCTAAGAAGCTCGCGTATCCTTTTACGGTTTCCTCATGTGTATTCTCCAAACACCTGTGCTTGTTTGTAGTGTTATTATTGAACTCGTCCAAATTCGACATGGATTTTATGATTATTGTATATTTCGTTCCCCTCGTTATATGTACACTCTGGCTGATGCTATAGACCCGGTTCATTCGGTTTCTGATGATTCTGGTTCCCAGACGGCTTGTACGCTCTAGCGGCAGCCAGGAACAAGTGTCGCTTACATGTGGCCTGCATGCGCTGGCGACGGCCAGGGACCGAGACAATGATCTGCAATGACGAAGTGTCATTCACAGGCGGGCTGTACGCTCTGGCTGCGGCCAAGGACCCGGAGGCAGACACGGATCGGTACCTGGAGCTGGGCCGACAGATCACGGCCACGTGTCACGAGTCCTATGACCGCACCGCCACCAAACTGGGACCCGAGAGCTTCCGGTACTTACAAAACGTGACTCGTTTATTGTCCATCCCTTCCTGGCTGTTAGAGTGAAACTGCTAGCAGGACGTTGTTTGCAAAATTGGAACTAGAAAATGGGTTGCAAAGGCATATGAAAACAGTCACCGGGCACGCTAGATCCTCATATAGAGCTTGCCCTTATTTTCCTGCTGACGTTGGCTTGAAGCCACATTTGACTGTTAGTAATTTTCAAAGTAATCAGACCTGTGCTATGGTTAATTTGATATCTTGATGCACCATTGGAATGTTATTGAACCTGAATATTCTCAACAGATATCAGAGAAGAAACCTGACAAATATCATGCATAGTTTCTGATAGATGTCATGGTAATCAGTGCTCGCCTATCATCTAGAACGGCGCTGACAGTTTTAACGCGCCGACAGGTTCACCGATCAGGTGGAGGCGCGTCCACTGCTGCAGCAGGAAAAGTACTACATCCTGCGGCCGGAGGTCATCGAGAGCTACTTCGTACTGTGGCGGCTCACGGGCGACCCCAAGTACCGAGACTGGGGGTGGCAGGCGGCTCAGGTATGTACGATAATGAGACTTCAAACTCCGACCCGAGCCCGACTTGCTTGTTCTAATGGTGGGAACCGTGAATAACTGAATTGTCTACATTTTTGGTAAAACATGGTCTGTTCGATCTAAGTTAGATTTCCATCCAGCACAGCCTAGTCCATTTGAAACATTTATCACGAGCTTGGGCTGGACCGGAGCCCGGAGGTGGATACCACAGCCTATCCGGTCTGTTCCTTTGGTGTATCAGTTTTGTTGCGGTCTAACGACTGCTCACGCTTTTCTTATTCTTCGCTGTTAAGCAGGCTATCGAGCAGTTTTGTCGAGTCGAGGCGGGGTTCTCGGGAATCAAGGACGTCGACTCGCTGTGGCCTGAACATGACGACGTGCAGCAGAGCTTCTTTTTGGCCGAGACGCTCAAGGTAAAATGTCGTTGATAACTATGAGGACCTGCCCTCTCTAGCTCTTATACTCTGATAATGGTTGTGGGTGAGTGCTTTGCAACATTATTACCCATCATAATGAAAAGTAAATGAATGAATAGCCGCTGTTTGTATTCGAATGCTCTTAGAAATATTGTTAGTCCTCTAGAGCCGGAAATGGCTGTTCTGTAGCTGGGAGTTTTTCTAGTTCGAATCATTTTCGCAAAGGAGGTGTAAATGTTTTGAACACGGCTCTACAAATCAAACAAAATGTACGTGCCTTCAACTCCACCCCTAAGCACCGTGAGCGGTAGCATAGCGGGGGAATGCCGCATGTGTGTGTAGTGGGACGCGATGAACCAACGGAGCGTGATTTGTTCGTGTGAAAAGAGATACACGCTTTATGCGTGCTGCAGGAAAGACCGCCAACTCTTTTGACGAGCCTGGCCATAAAATTGAGTTTGTTATTTGTCATAACCACTAACCAGTCACAACAGAAGTGTTTGCATTGCATATTGCATTCAGGAATCCTAATATGTGAAAAGAAAAACTAGGTATTCAATAGTTATATATGATTTCAGAGCATGCATTAAACATGCAACCAAAACCTGCGTTTTATTCCAATGCCCCACGAACTATGTCCAGAGTCACAACGATCTAACACTGTCTGTCTTTACATATGTCCGACAGTACCTGTACCTGTTGTTCAGCGACTCGGAGCTTCTCTCGCTGGACCAGTGGGTGTTCAACACGGAGGCGCACCCGCTGCCGATCCGGGGGGCCAACCAGCTGTACCGGCAGACAGACGTCGGGTAGACGAACGGACACCCTCCGCTGGACAGTTGTGAGTCGGCTGGAGGAAATCATCTCCGTCAGCAGTGCCGAGTAGATGCTGCAAACTCTACAGCCCTACCGTCTACAGTGCTGTTGTCAGCTAGAAGTATAGGCACTCTCTCTAATACAGCTGTCAGCTGATGACCCTGTCCAGCAGCTATCTAGTTGCGCTCAATCCCAACAGCTGTCCGGGGACCCACCAATGTTTGGCAGCTGTCTGAGGGCCTACGTGCTTTGTCAGACAGCTGCCTGCCTTTATCGACAGGATTGACGTTTTTGTGTTCTTGAATTCAAGAACAAGTCGATCATCAATGACAGTATATTTTTTGTCCAATTAGCGTCAGCCCATTAGTCCTGATTATGCACAGGGTAACTTATGTACTGCTTTGTATAGTTTCAGGTGTATTGCATGAAATCTTTTTAGGAAGACAATCTTGTTATAATTCATGTAACCGTGAAATAGTTCACTTTATTACGTCACCCCTGCATTTTTACGTCCTTAGATTCAGGCCAGCAATCAATGTGCCATAACATTTCATGAATGTCATTGTAGCACACATCAATGTTGATTGTTGACGAGTTGTTACGCGACTTTTATAAACGTTTTATTTGCGTTTCCAGTTGGAACTTCCGGTTCATATTTTAGATGAACTTAATGGAAGAATTAATTCTTTTGGGACAGTTCAAGCGTAATTTTACGAAGTCCATGAATCCGAGCTTTTCATACTCCTCTGCTCGTTGTGAACGGTGCCTGAGCCGTTGCTCCGTGTTGATTGTCCGAGTGTCTGGTACATACGTCGGACGTTTGAGGGCAACACTGGTTGAGGGCATTTGACCCTCAATCGGTCCGTGTAACTCCTTCCCACGTGTCGGGGACCCGTGGTGGGCGGCGGCTGGCCCTCTTGGCGACATGAAGGGTTCTGCCGCACTTTCGGCTGTGCTGAGTGCCTAGACCATCGTGCTGACGATCGTCATGTGATCTATCGATAGCCATGTGATCGTATTCGCGACGTGATTGTTATGTAATTATTTAATTCCCCAATGGAAGTGGAATCAGGTGTTCTCATGTGTCCGTGACTTATCAGGATCTCGGGCTGTGTCCGAACGTTGGAATGAGTTTGGAGTGTATCGTAGCCTACACTCACCGGTAGCGTTTGGCCGTCTTCCATTGGTCTTGTGTGGTGTATGACTATGTATATGTAACTGCATCATTGTGAATGTATGGCGCACAGGGAAGGGGACCAGTCTTCTGGTCATTCTGGTGGTGTCAACCAGAATGCCACTGTGATTATCTTGCGTCCTTCTTGTTGAATCAACAATGTGATAATCAATGAATGATGATTGTATCCGCTCCATTTCGTGTGTTACGGTTTTACCTCTCGGAAGGTCCTCCTGGGCCCTTTACTGCAAATGTGTACATTATCACGCCGTCACTGTCATGTGACTCATGTCACTCAAGTGAATGTGATCTCTACAATATAGACATTTCATCTCCAAATCGCCCTCTGTAGCCTGATGCAGGATGGTTCAAGCTTAGCAGCGTATCGCATTGCCATTGGAGAGGCTGAGAGGGGTGAATTAGATTGCAATTTTTCCCAACTGTCTGACAGGTGATTGCCACAACAAAGCAGTTATAAACAACATTTATTAAATTCACTATACGCTCCAATCCCATAGCATCCCTTGGGAAATATCGACAGGAAAATACATTGAGACCACGGCATGTTTTGATGCCGTTATTTTACACAAACCACCGGAATATGCACATTGCCGATAACTGTCGGACGCGCCGCCACCGACAGCTAGTTTCACTGACAGTCCGCACGCCGTCGCCGTGGCCCCCGCTGCACCGTCGCGCCTAGTTGGTCGCGGCGACGGCCTGCTGCGGCGTCGGCGGCGCGTCGGCGCTGGGCGCGCACGCCTGTCGCACGCTCATCTCCCACTGGTGGAGGAGCTGGGACACGGTGTAGTGGTCGGGCAGCTTCTCCAGCCGCGAGAGCAGGTAGTGCTGCACGCGCCGCAGGAACGGCGTGCCCGAGTAGGCCAGGCCGTCGTGCAGACAGCGCGGCGAGCGTGCCGGGTAGTCGGAGGGCACGGCCAGCCGCACGGGCGGCACGGCCGGCGCTGTCGGCTCGTCCAGCTCGACCACCAGCCGCACACCGCCGCCGCCACCAGGGGGGCAGGTGGAGTCCAGCGTCACCTGCGGGAGCGGCACGGCGCGTCACACACGGACAGCAGGCGCTCAATGGGGGGGGGGGGGGGAGGGCGTGTAGAGTCCAGTGTCGCCTGCGGCCGTAGTACGGCACGTCACTGACACACTGACACACGGACACTGACCGCTGTCAAACATCCAGCAGCCGGCGAGGCGTCCCTCACACATCACTGCACTGTAATGTTAGTGCAAACTTTCAATTATCTAGCGCGACATTCAAATAATCACACCAAATATGTGTAGCTCGAAACGAAAACGGCGCTAATGGTGACTGCAACGAGCATGAATGCTTGCCACTTACCATCTGACAGTTCAACGAACACGCGACTATAGAGTATGTCGTCCGACTCCCGACAGTACACGGGGCGTTTCGCGCTCGTCCCATACAACTGACTGACCTTGAACCTGGCCTCCATGCCGGCCACCTCGCGCTGCAGCGGCAGGGGGATGGGGTCGGCGGCGGCCGGCGGGCCCCGCAGGCGGCGTGCCGGCGGCAGGCGCAGCGTGCAGCCCAGTAGCGCCTGGTACGGCGGGCCCACCGTGCGGCCCAGAGTGTGGTTCAGGTACGCCGACTTGCTGAAGCAGTTCACCGTGTCCAAGATCACCTGAGGAGAGCGGAGTTCAGTTGTGGTCAATTGAGGTGCACGTGAAGTGGAGACAACACCGGCATGCAAAACCAAGCCTTCGTATTTCAATCGTGAGATTGGTGTAGGCATCGCGAACGTACATTTACGAGGTGGTCAACTGGTCAGGCCACACACAATAATTACTACGCTCAGTCGCCAAATGTAATTTTGAAATACAAGTAAAAGGGAACGCATGCAGCAATTGATTCAGGATAAAGAGCAAGTTACCCATCACATGACAGCAGTATAGATCGGTAGACGAAATAGACGGAACCACGACACAACCGAAACACCTGTTGTTCTTCTTCGACAGAAGCGCGTCTGATTAGAAGCCCGACCCATCTCGGACCACCCGACCCACGCCAGTCAGTCGCCAGCTGTTAGCGGCCCGAGGCAGTATCTCACCATCCCGAGTAGCCACCGGTGCCCACCGACTCTACTCCCTCACCTGAGGTGAGGTGAGACTTCCTCACTATTCCCTCACCTGGTACTCCTTGTGCGTGGTGTGCTGCTGCTGTTGCTGCGAGTGGCCGTGCGCCATGCCACTGGCCTGGTTTATCTCCAGCTTCTCCAGCACGTGCTCACACTTGATCAGCAGGTCCATCGGATGCTGACGGTTCGGGTTCTCCAGAATCTCCAGTAGACCTTTGATTTTGCTCAGCTTGGCCGTTTCTTGATGGTTGGTGTTTTCGATCATTCGTTTGATCGGTTCGATGTATTTGCTTAGCTGCAAAGGAAGAATGGCTGGTTAGAATCATCGAGTGATTTGTCTATACACGTAAACAAACGTTTATCATGCATACAAACATTTATTGAATTTATTTGTTATCATTCCTAACTTTTAAGTCCTTTTCCTAAAGAACCCTATAAAAGTGCAACCACCTTTCGATCGGTGCAGGTAGCTAGCAAACTGTATCCTATAGTAACCTACGCCTAGGAAAAGACGGTTGTATGGGGAGGGTCTGGCGGTCTGACCGCACTGACCTGTTTGACCTTCTCCATGTACTGGGTCTCGTCGTGCTGGCTGCGCGGCGAGGTGGTGGCGTTGGCCGGTCCGGCCGGAGTGTGCAGCTGCGGCGACGGGGCGCTCATCTGACTGGGCGCCTTGGCCGAGCCGGGCGCCATCGGACTCTGGCCCAGACAGCTGCTGCCCGGCGAGGGCGCCGCGAACGCCGGCGACGGCTGCTGCTTGGCCGTCAGCGCGGCCAGGCCGCCGGGCGAGGCCACCATGCCGCGCGCGCCCACCATACCCTGCTGACTGGGCGGCGGCTGTCGCGCCATCGGCCCGCCGCCCTGCATCATCATACTCATCTGTCCGCCGCCCTGCATCATCATCTGGGTCTGCATCCGCTGCTGCTGAGCCGCCGCCGCCGCCGCCGCCGCGGCCGCCTGGTGCTGCTGCTGCTGCTGCTGCTGCATCTGCAGGGCGGACATACCGGGCCCGGGCTGCGGCTGCATCATCTGACTGCGGGCCGCCATGCTGGACAGCATGGCAGCCTGGTCCTGCGGCGGGCCCGCCTGCTGCTGCTGCATCTGAGGAGGCATCTGCTGCTGTTGCTGGGGCTGCTGCTGCTGTTGCTGCCCAGCCATGTTCTGCAGAGCATTCATTGGATCGCCGCCCTGCTTATACTTATTGATGTGTAGAAGCAGACGCCCGAGAAAGCCGATGTACTCTTCACGAGTTTTGGCACGCTGAAACACGTGGTTCTCCATTTCACGGCTAGTCTTGTTTGTCGGATTGCCAGACTGCCGGATCGCCTGAAACCATCAAACATCAATGGTAAACGGTGCAGGCAGGACAGGACAACGACCACAAATGATAGCAAGCCTCGTAGCTCGGTGGCAGCGAGTTCGCGACCGGAGAGATCCACATCCCGCGTTCCCGCGTTCCGCGTTCCGGCTAAGGCAGCTGGTAGCTGACTAGAGGGCCACTCTCCTTGCGGTGTGTGACGGCGATAACTTCTGATCAAAATTATCGCCGGTGAACCGGGCGAGGAAGTCGGGTAGTGGGTCCATGGTGTCATTCGCAACAAGTACTGCTTAGCTGCGGCAACTGGGTCCGCAGCCACCCACCCATCCATTCGGACAAAAATGATCAAAATTAAGTAATCTGTCCATGAGACAATCGAATCAGTCGAACACGCAAAGCATGCACTGCGCTCACAACGTTGTATCCACGACTGAGTGATAAGCTGTCCGCCCGTCAGAGCTGCGGGGACGACCCCACTCGTCCCCGTCTCGCAGAGTCCCGGGCAGGGCACACTGCACCCAGGTAGATCACTCCAAACGGTAACTAATACACAGGTATCAGTCAACATCATTTAGTAAGAATAAAGAAATAAAGAAAAAAAGGAGAGTAAGGATGAAAATAAATCACAAAATCAGTGCAACATTGACATCCCTATGAAAAATGCATTCTCTCAGCCTTCTCACCTCTTCAATGTGTTGTTTCGCTTTCATCCTTGAGGCGGCACTCTTCCAATCATTGGGATCTTCTGCCATGATGTATGCAATAGCCTGTAACCCAGTACCAACAATCAGGTACTGACACTTAAAAATATTTTTGAGGAAGGATGTAGAAGCATGAAGTGGTACACTCACATGCAACTTAGCATATTATGTGGCTGTAGTATTGTATGGTGAAATAAGGGAAAAATTTCACATTAAGGTACCTTTTACCAGGTAATTCCAGATCAATCATTTCTTCATCCTTATGCAGGGAAATGCAACTAGTCAATACAATATTTTCCATAGTTCTGAGTGCATGTAGGCCGGATGTGTAAGGATAATGATTGGATTGAGTGAGGATTTAAGTTGCAATAAAGTAATGATCAGATGAAGTTTAGGGAGATGAACCATAGAAGCAAAGGACCTACAGGACTAATTGAGGCCATAATTTGTTCCATTCTAGATTGTGTCTATGGCCGCAGGCAAAATTTTTCCATAATATTACTTGATAAATGCTTTTTGGGTGCTCACAAATACTTCATGAATGCTTTCATGCGTTTTTCAAAGATGTTACGGAAAACCCACTAATGGATTTTTTTCAAGAGACCTAATGTGATCAAAGTACAGTTCAACCCAGACTTTTAACAGCAAAAGATTATGAAAAGTAAGATGGGAAGCATGTCAAAGTGGAATGGAAATCCTCAACATCTTGGTGGGGATTCAGCACTCAGCAGATTATTGTTTACTTAACAGTACTTTCCATTTTTTCCCATTAGTCTTTGTGTCAAAACTATGTCAATCTCAAAGTCGACCTTGGTGAACTATGAGTCTTCTACTGTAAAATCCACCAATAGCAGAATTCCAATTTCCAGTTCCCACTCAGAAAGATTCTTGTTGAAGCTAAAAAAATGCCTAGCTCCTCCAAGCTCACCCAAACTCATATTTATTTCTTTGAAGGAGCAAGAGGATCAGATTCATCCTAAGCTACCATTGTGGCACCAGTCACCAGGCACCTTTCTGAATTGGCCAGTAACTTAAATTGCTGCATGATTTTGAGCAGTGCACAGCTAACGACGAATGAATCAATTTGAATTACCAACATAATATAAGCATGCTTTACAAGACCATAACAAAACACTGAACATAACTTCCTGGACAATTTATTATTTTCTTACGCAATATATTATCTTCTATGCAAAATATCACAAAATTGATCAAAGCTAGTCGAAGCATTGACTGGCAACATATATGAAGCTAATGAGACATTTGCGGCGCAAAATAAACATCGCCGTATTGGAAGATTGTGGACAGCCAAGCTGAAGCGAAGGGTACTCACAAATCTCGTTCGTAACTTAAAGACTTTTATACAAATACAACTTCCAAAACCACGATAAACCAAATTCTAACAGGGAAAAAAGAAGCTCGGCAAACTTCTCCCGATCGGCAACCAGCGTTTCAAGGTTGACGTAATTACTGGCTATTGCCTGCATCTTTCACTAAAATGCAGCAAATCTATATACGGCCTTGCAGCAAATGAGATGTGCTGCCTGGTGCGTGAATACAATACAGCGCTGCTAAGCGCTGCCAGAGGTCGACAAAATTCATGGAGTTTCTCCGACTACCGGCCAATTTTCTCCAGGCTTTTCTTCGACGATTGTGAGAAATGATGAATTTGGATACCTATCCACGCAACCCAAAACACTGGTATTACGGCAGTCATAAGCCCTTGTTACACTGCCAAATTTTGGTACACGAATATGCAGGTCATCCTATGTCGCGGACCGATTCGGGATCTTTCTTCCACGGTCTTGGCATTTCGCAGACCATTCGGTGTCCACCGCGCGACTTTTACGGCTCGTCACGACCACCACAAATTTTTCATGAAAAATGAAAATTTCGTGGCCGTTCGCCGAACTTGTGATAAACGAATATAATCGCCAAACAGTCGCCGAGTCGGCGCCGACATATCGCTGCGTCTGCGTGCGCCGACTCGTTGCCAAGGTATCGCCGACTATTCGCCACAGATGAGTGCCAATGATGTAAAATACAATACAATACAAAACAATACGCGCACGCAGTCCTCTGCCGACTGAGACCCGGGTGTGTTTTGCTCCTGCGAGTCACCCCCCCCCCAACCCCTACCTTCCCCGCGGCCTCCTGCCCTCCTGCCCCGCGTCTCATCTCCCCTTTTTCCTAGTCCCCCTACCCACTCCCTCCCTCCCTCACCGCGCGTCGCTGTCGGGCCCTTGCAGGGGTCGGCAACCTACGGCCCGCGGCCCGGATCCGGCCCGCGGCTGGCATCAGTAACTAACATTGTGTTCCGGTCCGCGGCTCCTGCGCGTGATTGTAACAAATTGTGACCATGCTCCGTCCCGCCGGCTGCTTCCAAATCACATACCTATCCGGCCCCAATCCAAAAAAGGTTGCCGACCCCTGCCTTAGCGTCTTTGCTGCTAAGGTGGCTATTTCCCGTTATTGAGACTTTTCTTTGTATTTGAAGAAATTCCGTCAGATTCGCAATAAACATCGCAAGAATTAGCGACTATTATTGATAAATCTCAACTATTTTTATCTTGTCTCAAGAGTTTGGCAGCTGAAGAAAACAAAGCGGTCGACAAAAACGCCACTTTCTCCGACTGCCAATAAGAGCGATATTTGGTTATGAATTGGTAGGGAAACCGACCTAATAGGCACAGAGCTGCTTCTGACCGGATCAGACCAGCTCTGACTAGGGAGAAAGTGGAGAAATGGTAGAAAACTGTCATCACTAAATTGTTACTCGTGCTGTTGTTAGTCGATGATATAGGTGTATGGATGTAACATTGTAACAATGCTGGCTTTGCTTATCTTAGAATTTCTTCCATGATATTTTCTTCTTTATGTGATTTTCGCTCGTTTGATTTTCTCCGACTAGGGTCAGATGGTCAGAGATTTTATCGACCTCTGAGCGCTGCAAAAACGCACGCCAGCTTAAAAATGTTAAATCCTTTCTTCAGTAGGACAGGCATAAAAAGAATATATACATTTCATCCCACTCTATCATTGCGTACCCCGTGCCTTGCAGTACCTACTCGGAAAGCATAAGTCCCTATCCGTCAAAGGGTGCAATAAAAACACTCTGAGCAGAACCCTGCTTGATGCAACAGTTAGTATAAAGTTTGCTCAGATCGACTACACTACATGCCCGGATATATGTTTAGCGCAATCGGTCCGGCACTTACACTAGGCATTGCCCCAACTTGACTTTCGGCCGTCTTTGCTGTCATGCCTGCTTCGGCTGCGGACGCGTCTCACCCAGGAGGGCAGGGTGATTTAGAAGTAACCGAGCTCCGCAGGAAGCGGATGAGTGGCAATCTCATTGACAGCAATCAGGCACTAATGTTTTCAATCCGGTGATGACAGGCGCCATGAGTACCAGGTATTAGGGTGGAGGAGTATTAGGTCCTAATGTTATTCGCCTTTCACCGACGTTCCAGATATTACAACAACGGCTGGATAATCTTGCCAACGTTGCAGCAGCATGCCTCTCGTGTCAACGGTTCCAAGGAATGCACCTAGCCGGCAAACCGTAGGCCGCGGGATGTCCAGCTTCTGTGTGATACCGCCCTGAATTTCCACGCCCCTCCGCGTCCACCTCTCAGTAAATATCGAGCACTAATGCGGTCATAAGTTGCGAAGCTCGTTGCCGAGCCTCTCACTCTTGTGACAGAAAGTTAAAGGGACCCTCCCACCTTAACATTAGTTTTGAGTTGAGATAGCCAAGTTTGCGGCCAGGCTCAGAAACCACCATTTATCCTGGTCGCAACCCCCGCAGCTTTATGGTGTTCAAGAAATTTCTTCCCTTTACTTGCAGGGTGGGACCAGCGTGGTCCCTATCTCTTAACCATTACGGGAATCTGATGACGTCATCAGGCTTTCGAACGTCCGTTAAATGTTTGACTAAAACGTTTTGTAGCACGCGGTGGTATATGCTGCTTTGCGCGCAACAAATGCCGCACTTTCAAATAAAGTCGCTAGGAACAGCGGAGATCCCAAAAAGTAAACAAAAGTAAAAGTCTAATATCTTGAAAACCGGTGAATATTTTTCGATGAAATTTGGTAGATATTCGTTTTTGCTCTTTCTGAACCGAGCGACATCACTTTCATGCCAATTCATTAACTTTTTTGAAGGTGGGATGGTCCCTTTAACAGTAACTAAATGCAGGCGATAACGGGTCACTGAGTAAATTTTTAAAGTTAATCGTGTTTATTCTTGGACTGGCTATGTAGACACGATGGCGTAGAAACTAAAAGAACAACATAATATTGATTCCTTATTGTTAATTAAGGGAAAATAAACACTTCATATAACATAATGGTCAGCTGGATTGAAAAAGTGCATAACGAAAGACAGTGCCTGCATTTATTACGCAGCGATTCGGTAAATATGATCACGAAAACATTGCACCATTAGCACAAGTTAGCGAGACGCAACCAGAAAAAATACGTGTACAAGTACACTCGATGCATCGCGGTAACAAATTAACGTACACGATAACAATACACCAAGGTTTCAACATGATGCGTCGATTTGTATAGGACCACTACGAACTCTGACTGTGTACCCTTGCAAGGCTAAATGTGATAAAGCCCTGATAACGTGATACACTGTTCGCCAGTTGCATGAATGACATGGCTGAAAGTAGCAAATTGAAGTCCCTGCTCCTCGCTTTCATGTGTCCGAAAATGAACGATGGAGTTGCAATTGAAGATTAGCACCGATGACTGAAAGCAAGTTGATCTTTCATTATAACACCTTCTGATTCTATTGAACGCATCAACTCACCGCTAAAGTAACAGCCAAATAGCAGCTCACGCTGTGCGAGAGCTCCACCGGACATTGGTGCACAGTAGGGGACGCCAACACACGTCACCAGTGATGACTGTGTGCTGTACGCACCACGCATATAGCACCAAAATGGAGGCGAAGTCGACAGGCACGTTCCCTTGCAATATTACTGCAGCGTACAGGTTTCTGAAAAAGAAAGTCATTTTAGATATAGCGACGACACAAATGATCCGGGATCAGAAAAGTATCAAACTTAACCCGCGCTCGGCTGAAGGTCCTGGATTTCCACGCCCTGCTGGGGGGGGGGGGGGTTGAACACCCCCTTCTAACTCGGCTCCTGGGCCACGTAGCGATACGCGAAAGGCGGCGTTCGAAAGAGCGCCAAAAATAATGACGAAATCACTTCGGTCACTTTTTTGGTCAGGTAAAAGATAAGGTCACCACAGAGGTCATTGAAGGCAAAATTTCGCCGATTTTCAGGTCGAATGTCGACAATTTCCAGATAGCCAACGCATAACTCGGGAACCAATAGAGCTATAGCGCCGCGGAAAAGCGCATTCGATAGCCCTATTAACGCTCTTGCTGATTAATTCTTCAGATTTGACCTAACGTCAACAGTTTTGCCTGCAGGGGGCAAAAACTGCAAAAATAGCTGATTTTTTTCGGAAACAGATTTTCTGCAATAACTTTTGACCCAAGCCTTGTACGAGCTTACATTTACCGGCATCGTGTTCCTCTTGTCAAGACGCATCGAATGAACTATAACTTGACCTTGAAAGGTCAACTTGAAAATTTGACCCCAGGTCAAGGTCATGACCTGACCGGAAAGGGTCATGTTGCATATCAGTCGATCCGTATCATTGAGCTGAACACATCTAGGGCTTTTTCGCCGCTCTAGCATGCCTCTATCAAAAGTTATTTGCGAAAAAAAAAACTGTTAGACACCATTCGTGACCTGAGATGACCTCAGGGGCATAAATAAGGGTCACGGACACCATTTCTATGTTCAGTGTGTTTAAATCACTTGTAATTCAGTGTTTGGGAGTGTTTATAATGTGTTTCGTCCAAAAGAGGCGCATTTCAATTTTCTCCCATTGACTTATAATGGGGAGGTCGCAAAATTGACCTGACCTTAGGTCACCGATATCACAATTCCGAGATAAACATTTTATAGATACTGTTACCCTTATCAATCGCTGAAAGTTTCAAAGCGATTGGTCACTCGGTGTAGCTATGGCAGACATTGAAACGTTTTATGAGGTGAGGTCACTTCAAGTGACCTGGGGACCTGACCTTGAATGACCTTGGTCTGAAATTTTCACATGTGTAGAATTGATGTATGATAAGGTGTACCAAAAACGGCGGCGCGGACGTTTTTGAGATATTCGCGAAAAACCACAAGAAGGGGGGGTGTTCAACACCCCCCCCCCTGGCAGGGCGCGGGTTAAAGTTACACTGCTTCAATATATGAAAATAGTTTCGAAGCCCGAATGTTTTTCTTAGTTTGTCAAATTGACGTGGGCGTAAATAAGTAACATAGCCACTAGCCAGTCTATAGCATCCTACCAATCATTTGACAGCAGAGCTCATCGCAAGGCAGTGACGTTGACGGCATCTCAGTACCCTGGGCCCGACTGTGCAGTGCGTATACAGCAAACGTGAGTAGTGTGTGCCTCTGGCAACCTAAAGCAAATAAGCACCCCTCTGACAGCGCGATAATCAGTCACCCTGTTATCACACTCAGACGGTTGCGCAATGTGCTGGTCGTCCTGCTGATCTGCTATCTACTGCAGCTAACACTCTCTGAATGAACCAGAGGATTAGGAGTGATGAATAATGGGGAAAGGTTGATTGCACCACCGACCAGCGATGCAATCAACAGTGACCCACAGTAGATGACCACAGTAGATGACCGATGATTACTAGTTCGGAGAGGTAAGACGTCAAGGCATTTGACCATCATTCCGGCGGCGGTAGGCAGGTGAAGCGAGGGAACGAACACCCTCGGTGCAGTGTTAGCCAGCACGTGTAAAGTGATCAGAACGGGCACTGTGCGCCGGCACCAGCACGTGTTAAGTGACCAAAACGGGCAATGTGCGCCGGCACCAGTCAGGGGCAGTGACTGTCACAGGCGCGCGCTACTGACTGGGACGCAGTCGTTTGAGACGGGAGGCTGGCGAGCGGCGATCACCTCCAGAATGGGCATCGCTGGCATCGGTGGGACCTGGTAAATACATAACTCGATGGTCGCATTGGTTTGAGTGAAGTTAGGTAAGGAAAAAGGAAAGGGAAATTGGAAATATTGCTGGCACTAATGTAAGAAATGAATGCGTCAGCCGCTGTCCATAACTTAGACTTGTCGATTTAAAAATGCAGAACATAATTCAGATCTGAAAACTACAACCATTGCTCATAAGCCAAAATTATTAGCCATTTTCCTCCCATAATACACGCTCCTCTTCAGCCTGAGATCATCTGACAAATGACGTCTATCCTAAATTGCACGGTATGCTACATGACTAGCCATCTACACTATACCGGTCATCGTGAGCCGTGCCCACCTAGATGAGCGCGGGCCGGCCGGCTGGCGGCGTGGCACGTACTGTTTTTGTGCCCATCAGGCGCGCTGGGTCCGCCACCATCGGGGTTCGCCAGCTCCGACTGCAGCTCGCGGACCGACTGGATCGACTCGGCCCGACTCAGCCACCGGTTCATCTGAGGGTGGAGGAGTGACTCAGAGTCAGACGGTCACACGGAGAGAACGAGGGTTACATGAAAGGCCGACAGACGGATAGATCAAATTACGCCAGAACTGGTGCGTTCGAGATACGTTTTTTTTCACACAATCCAATGCTTGTTGCTGAGGATGACATCACACCCAGGCTGTGTCCTTTTTAAGAAGGCCATACATCGGCTTCAGTTTGGTCATATAGACACAGTGACAGGTACTTAAATATGCAAGACTTAAGACTGGATAGGACGCAAAGAAAGAAAGAGTCACAGTAACACGGACGCATAGACAGTCGGTAATGAGCCAGACTAACCGAAACCGCCAATCATTCAGACAGCAGCTCACTGCCTATTCAGGTATCCAGCAGCCAGTCACTACCAGCTTGACACAAGCAGACATCAGCCGACACCGTTCTATCACCTAGCCACCGTTCGCCCAGCGGCGGACCTCCCTCCCACGGATCCCCGGGTACGTACGGTCGCCACGAGCACGCGTCGCTCATGCAGACAAGCCTGTTCGGCCGGGGTCATCATCTCCTGAATGGCCAGCCGGTACTTGTCGAGCGCGATGTCCCAGCGCGCCTCGCGCTCGTACCAGACCGCCGAGCGGACCAGCTCCAGCGCCGAGCGAACAGACTCGCGCCGCGCCGCCAGCGCCTCTGGCGGGAGTCAGGGGAAGCTGTCAGACGCCAACCCGGCGACAGGAAGCAGCTCGGCGGGGCCCGTCTGTGCTATCAACGGATAAACAGGCGCATTCAGACAGAGTTTCCGTTTCGTTTGCATTTGATTACGTGCTCCATTCTCAAGGAAGTCTGTACACAAGTTGTAAAAGTTTATGGCGTCCACTGTGATGTTCCCCATTTATCACAAACGCACAAAGCGGCAACAAACACAACTGCCTCGTAACAGCTGCCAACTCATTTAACAAGGAACTCACATAGACTCGTACAACTTTACTGCTGCAGGCATCCAAGCCCGAAAAGCAGTGGTACCGTCGAGAATAACTCCTTGACCAATGACTATGTGCAAAATCAGAATTGGAGCCCTACATACCGCGAACCGTTCTTGGCGGCTATTCACGAATAGCACACCATAATTAACGGACGGGGTCGGTGAATAAACAAACAGATGTCTTCCTCTCACCCAGAGGCGCCGCCTCGGCGTCGGAAGAGCAGGTGGGGTCGCCCGAGTCCCGCACGGTGACCGCGGTGCCGGCTGGCGCCGCTGACCTCAGACGGGCCCGGAGCACCTCCGCCCGGCGGATGTAGTCGGTCAGTCGGCGGCGCAGCGCAATGCGGCACTGCTCGCTCTTCTCAACTGCAGTGGTCGCCGGAGGGGCGTCACGGGCCGGAATTGAACCGATAAACGCCATTGGAGCAAGGGCACAATAGAGAGACTGGCAATGAGAGTGATTGGGTTCAGCCGACGACCCTGATTATAACGGCATTTTAAGTATTGAGCAAAAGTAATGAAACGCAGAAGCTGGATGCTTTTTTCAATGAGTGCAAAATCAAGCAGGTGAGCCAAATATGAAAAAAGGCAGTAAAATGCAAATGACCGTCTTTTGGAATACAAATATCCATTTTAACCTAAAGCTACTTGCTTCAAACTTACACCTAGCAGTCACACTCGCAGCTTTGACAAAACCTCCATCACTCCAGCATGTTGCACGTGACCACGCGCTGCCGCACATAGTACATACATTGCATGGCGGCGAACAGGTGTTCCACGCCGTCCGAGTAGAGTCGGATGGCGGCCTCCCAGTCTTCGGCCTCGTCCCGCTCCACGGCGCGCTCCAACACCCGCGCACCTGGTGGATAGCGTTCAATGGTCACACAGACAGGCCGGAGGGGAGGGGTAGACCGTCGTCCCGCTCCACGGCGCGCTCCAACACCCGCGCACCTGGGGAGGAGCGTGTCGTACTAATATATCCGTTACCACAGAGACAGGAAGGGGCAGACGGTGAAACAGACGTAGGATCTCAGACCGCCGACCGGTGAGCAGCAGTGTAAATGGGACGACATACTGATGTGGAGCGCGATACTTAACAATGGTAGTTGCCAGGTGACAATAGTGATAATGCTCAATGACCTTGATCTGAGCCTCAAAGCACCACAATGGGTCAGTTCAAGTATGGAAACCCCTTTTTTTACTTAATTTAGCCTTAATTGAGTTTTTTTAAATAGTTCCTATTCAAGAAGGTGCTGTTCTCATCATAGCCATTGAACCGCAAATAATCATCCCAAAGCAAGACAATGATGTGTAAACTGAGACATTAGACTGAAAAACCAAAACGACAACCAAGCCAAGTCTTCAAAGTCACCACAATTCACCTACCCTTTGCCAGCGACTCAGCGCAAGGAGCGTGCTCCAGGTCCAAGAAGGGGTGGTTGAAGAAGTCCTCGAACGTGATTCGGTCCTGCGGGGAGCGCTGCAGCAGTCGGGTCACCAGGTCCCGGCAGTCGAACGATATCGACACACCCGGCGGCAGCTGACGAAAGCAGACAAAAGGTGAAGAAGGTGAAATAATGCGGCGGGGACGAAACATGGAAACAATGAAACCATCAATAGCCAATAGGTATGCTAGAATGCACGTCAAGTGAAGCATTTTGCCATATAATACGACTGCCGTGCAAAGGCAAAAACGCATATCTAACATTTTTCTGTCAGCACAAAATTTTACACAGGGGCGAGTTTTGTGTTTTTCGGTCATTGTGGCCTTCCATTGACCAGAAGCGCAGCAATGTATATATCATTTGAAACAGAATAACGCGCTCTACCTATGTACATGCGTATCATAGTCCAAAAGTAATAAATATTCATATAATTACATAAAAGTTTTTCTGCCATTGCAATATTTTCTTTGCGGGGGTGACCCATGCCAACAACAAACGCGTATCTGGGCAAATCCACACAACGGTAGATATGCGTATTTGCCACTCGGCACAAGGCAGTAGCACTATAGGCAAATACGCGTATTGGGAGATATGCGCACGTGCCATTGGACACAGACGCCACCAGCTAGCTGGAAAAAAGACGTATAGTAAGATGTGCATAATTGCCACAATCGTCCTATCGAACTAGACAACTAACATATTGGATGATACGCTTGTTGTTTCGTGGCTCGTGCATACAAAACTTATGCCCGTAAATACATATGCACACGTAACTGACCACACCCTGTGATCAATACGGGAGATGCAGATTCACATAGCTGGCAAGACGTTTGTGCGTTGGGATACATAATGTTGTGACGCTGTCGTGGATCCTCACGCAAGTGCCTGGTTCCGTAAAAAGGTTGCCGGCCTTTTAACCCTCGCACTTGTAGAGCGGGGGAGGGGTCGTATGGAGTATGGACCCCTCGGTTTTTCGAGAATAACTCGCGCAAAAAGCGACCGATCGCAACAAAACTTTACTTGCCCTTGAATTTAGAAATTTTACACCTACTCGAAAAAATCTGATGACCTTGACCCAAATGACCTTTGAGCTGTGACTTATTTCTCAAGACCGTGTTTGGCCGAAATCGCGATTCGGCGTATATCAACTCACATTATCCGCGCGTTTCCAGTCTTCCAGGGGGGGGGGGGGGGGCAGGGGCGTAGCCAGGATTTCCTCCAGCAAGGGGTCAAACTTTCAGGGGCCCAAGGTAAACCCCTCAAAATCCAAAAAGTCATCGGATTTCATCCACTATTTTCGGAGGGGGCCCAAATAAATTAAAAAAAAAATGATAAAAAATGTTAGAACTGAGGGGCAAGCAGTCCATGGGTCCCTGCTAGATAGGCCCACGAATAGCTTCATAGAGTCGTTCAGCCGGTTCTGAAGGCGGTCTTGAGGTCCCCGTAGGTCGGATGAGGGTCCTTCAGACCGCCAAAGGCCCCTACAGCCCATGAGAGCCTCGTAAGCCGTCTGAGGGTCATGTAAGCCGTCTAAGGGCAGGGGCGTAGCCAGGATTTTCTTCAGGGGGAAGGGGGCAATCAAACCGAAAGGGGCCATGTGAGCGAAGGGGCCCAACATTTTCTTAATTTCAAGACGTATTTATTTGCTTATATACCGTAAAGTGGGGCTATTTGAAACGGATTTTACAGTTTTTGGCCTCTCCCTTTAAGACGGTTCATATTTCTTATAGCATGTAAATTGCAAAAATGTAGTTCTCCGTAAGCTCTTTCATATTGGTGCATTTTGATTCAGCTAGTAAAAATGATTAAGGATATTTTTTTAGTTAAAGCCTGTCTCAAATAGCCCCATAGGGTGGGGCTATTTGAGACAGTTTTAGTAACGAAGAAATTGAAGGAAATCGGTCACGCTAGAGATAATTTTTAAAATGCCATGCGATTGGAAATTTAATTTTGATCATTCTGGCAAAAATTGTTGTTGCAAAGACAGTTATATTTCCTTTATATTCAATCTTTTCCTTTTTCGTAGGATGCTTCATTTCGGTAGGTTATAAAATTGCATCACTATATGCTAAGGCTATCATAATATGATGTGACCCCAAACTTTCAAATTTGCAGAGTGATCATCAAGGACTATTTTAAAGTCAACAACAGTAAAATTTTGAAAGAAAGTTTTTGTATATCGCCCTGGTGGCGTGAAAACAGACATACTGAAAGTCGGTGGGGCTATTTGAGACAGGCTCGCTACCTAATGAAGCACACAGTAATGAATCAAACGAGCTAAAAGGTTTCCCAAAACATTTAAGTGAATGGTCTGCATGATTCCTTGTTCCATTGCACATCTTCATGCGAAGAAATAACAGAAAAATGTTAAGCGGTTTTGAATTTATGACTATTTTCCTCGACCGCTGCATGCTGTATCAATTGGCTGGTTACCCTACCACATCAAGCCTACTTGCATAGGGTCACCTAACAGTACGTTCATGTGTTAACTAATCTTCAATAGTGTTTTTTGGTCAACCAAGGTAGACATGTGTTGATTGTCGACTAAGTCAGTGACTGATGAAGCACATTTTAAGCACATATTCATCAGAATAACTAGTGTTACACTACGAACGTCGAACATGTAAATATTGCTTGCTGCTAAAAGTACCTGCCATGAACCCACTGCACGTTTATGACTACGACCGATTCATCGGTGTTGCTCATGTCGAACGTTCGATGCACTTCAAGGTGGTAAGTCTTCTCGGGTGCAATCGCATCACCATTATCAGTAGCTATTTGGCATATCGGTTGAGGTTTGACCAGGTGGGCGTCATCGGGATTCTGAGACAATGGGTTACGCAATCGGCAGTAACGTCAACAATGTATGATATTTTCATGAAAAATATGCTTAGCCTATAAGTAAAACGGTAGTAACGATAGATGCAGTGCTGAAGCTGTTAAAATTTCAACTATGTTAAGCGGCAGGTAGGGGTCCTTTTCAAGCAACTTAAATTGTGCGTTTTTCTGTGTTTCAATTTTTACACCAAATTTCTTTCAAAACTTTTCGAAATTTTTCAAAAAGGTTATTCAGGTCATTCACTGTTCAATTCCACATCAGCCTAAGCAAAATGACGAAAAAATATCAAACGGTTTTCATTTTACAGCGATTTTACTAAACCACTACCTTGCTGTCTCAAATAGCCCCACTGTCTCAAATAGCCCCACTTTACGGTACGTATTATTAACTACGAAGGGCCCCTGCGAACCCAATGGAGCAGTGTGACCAAATTGGTTTAGCGTTAGGGGGATGATGTATAAAAAAGTCGTACGAGGATGTCACTATTTTCAAAAAATCGTCTTCAGCCTCATTTTAGGTGCAGTTTTTAGTTTTTACGGATAATGTGGGAAAAAACTATACCTGACGTCAAGTTCTGGTGGAAAGTAAAAAAAAAAAATATTGTCATTAAAGATGTAAAAAAACGACATTGCAAGCGCGACAGTACGAGTATGACGGTGCGAATCGACGTACATTGGAACATTTTCAGTCTTTATTCCTACACTAGGTAGGTATGATTTCACGACAAAAACGTCGTGATGAATATGATGTAATTTTAAAATTTCTGAGGATGTCATTATACTTTTCATTGGGGGTGACTTTCCCCGCAACATTACCAATTTGGCCACACTGCAATGGAGAGGGCCCCAAGGGCCCAGTGGCAAAGCCTCAGGCCCGAAGGGCCCTTTTATGACCAATGAAGAGAGCCCAGAGGGCCCTAGCGGCAAGGTCTCAGGCCCGAAAGGCCCCGCGAACCCAGTGGACTTTATAGTTTATACGCTACTTTTATTGTGCCCCTTACCGTACTTATGACACCGCGATGGGGGCCCTTTTGAGCTCCATGGGGGGGGGGCATGGCCCCTATGCCCCCCCCCCCTGTTCCGGTTACGGCGGGATCAGCCGACGCGGAAAGTTTCAGCCGCAATTTTGTGCATAGGTAAACCCTCGTAACTCAAAATTTTACCGGCCGATTTTCGTATTTCTTTGATCATTAAATTGCCAGTACATTTGCAAGACTCCATTGGGGTTTAGAAGCGAATCGATTATTATCAGCGGTTACAGCGCATTGCAAAGACGGAAATGTCCGGCGCCGGCACAGTCTTTAATTTAGGCGGCTAATAACAGCCAAGGCCTTATATTAGGATAACGGCCGCTGAGGCGCCAGGCGGCGGGATGTTGTTTACACGGTACACTTTTGTTATTAGCAAAGTTTTGGGCCAATTGACTTGATGCTTACACGGCAACATGCGCCACTATTTTTTTTTCTGAAAGAAATGCACTGAACATTTCACGCTAATATAGTAATTGAGGGATGAACTATTTGCGTTGAAGCTTTAGTTTTTGTCAATGCATGGCAAAACACCAGCTTAATTTTCAAAACATTTATAATATTTGTTTTACGCTGGCATGTTTTATTCAAAGGGGACACAGTCTCAGAGTCGGTACATATACCTAATCATCTAAGTCATTACGTAAAACATGGTAAAACGTTCAATTAATAAGCGTTTTTGCAAGTCCCTCAGAAATCAGCCCCGGGCAGCGACGGACTGCCGGCCAGCCGACCGGCCCCGGGTGGCTGGAAGCAGGGGCCAGTCACTGTTTGGTCCGGACGTGTAGGAGCGGGAGCAGCACTCTTTTTCACGCATATTCGCGTATTTACCTATTTAGGCACATTGACATGCAATGGCATTATAGGTATCTGATACGATGCGAGATCACAGACCAGAGATCCAGCTTATAACTTATATTAAATATTTGACCGATGAATCAAATCAGAAGGACTACGTACAGTATGTCTAAAAAGAATGTACCGTCGCCACTACGTGGCGCTGGTGTCGCGAGCCGGTAGTTGGCTGAATCCGCACCAGACCACACATTCCCAAGCGCTAGGTGACAGCTGCGCAGCGGCCGGTAGTAGCGTAAGCCCGAACCTTCGTGACACGACCCCGGGGGGGGGGGGGAGGGAGGGAGAGAGGGAGGGGAGCGGGCGGGGCAGCGCGTGCAGGGAGGGGTGCTCCGGCAAGCTGGCAGTTGTCGCGGCCAAAGGTCAAGGGGTCACACACCAAGCGAACGGACGCTGATGTGGGTTCGTGGGGATCGTGAACTTGTGTGTGGTAGGTGCGTCTTGCGATGCACGGGTGATACGCCATGGGTCTAAGCCAAATGATTCGGGGGAGAGCTGAAGAAAAATACCTGGTCAACTACGGCGAATAATGGTGCTGAAAAATGGAAAGTATGGGTCAATGCAAGCCTTCATGACGATAAACTTTTCTGAGGGCGCAAAGGCCAGCATTGAATAACGACATCCGGATCGAAATTAGCAATGATTTATAATTATATGCCGAAGTAATAGCGCTGCAAAACCCACCTAGTAAATTGTCAAGTCGGATTCATACCGACTTGAATTAAAGGTAGTGTGCCACCTTTGAAAGATTTCCCATTTTATTTTTCCTAGGATAAGAAGCTTCTGTTTTTACCTAATATCGCAAAAAAAAATCAAAAATGGGCCTGGAATAGTGCCTTTTTCGCCTAAAAGTTTTTCGGTTTTTAGATATGTATAACAACTGTAGTGGGCTCACCTGCAAACAGGCGTCGGGCAACAATCGCGAATGCGGCGCACTTGTGACAATAAGCAAAGGTCATTATAGTGTTACGACCATACGACGTACGGGAATGAGTTATCAGCTGTCTAATCGTAGACAACACAATGTCGAGCCTTAAACTGTAAGCCCGTATTGTATTGTTTCTTTTATTTGGCTGTCGAACATTATTTATGGTTTGAAATATGATTTTATGTAAAATAATTGATATGAAAAAGCCGTCTTATAAGTTATGACCCCATTTCACCACACGCAAGTGGCAGAAATGACAATGATCAGCTGACGCATTTTTCTTGGCCGAAGTCAGAGCGCGCGGCCCGACGCACCACGCGTATTTGGAAATTCCGACCTCGACGAGCATCAGAAGCCACCTAACAGGCGTGTTCGAAACCGCAGGAGATGATGATGAACGGGTTTATCGAAACTTGATTGGATGAGCATATCGGTAATAGCGATTTCAGTGTGTGCATTTATTGTTCATAGTGGTGTGAAATGTGGTTGGGGTACGACCGACAACCCGTCGGGGCGAATTTCGCGCTGGGGTACTCAAAATTTGAAGAATTTAAGACGTTTCCATGAGTTTTGAAGGTATGGATAAGTTCTAAAAATCCGGTTCTCCTTATCTGGGCCATTAACTCCATACGGTCCAAGAAAGCTGGCACACTACCTTTAAACTATCCTAAATTAAATTGTGTATAAGATCTCTATGCTTTGACCAGCTTCGTGACCTGACGGGCTGTGACCTGACCTTGACCCGAGGTTAATACCTTAACTTGATCTCACCCGAAGAAAAAGTATACCATTCGACACGCCTGAGCTAGACAAACACGATGCTGCTAAAATCGCGGATCTGCGATCATGTTTAGCGAAGTTATTTACCAAAAACCGAACCTGTGCCTTGGGCCACTTGACCTAACCTCAGAAGTCATCGGCTGATCATAGTCCTTAAAATCGGAGACCAATCGCTGCATTTCGTAACGACGCGCACGATCGTTTCTTTCGTGAGGCTCTAGCTCACCCATTAGATACGCTTGGCAGCTTTTGCTGCCACAGGACAAAATAGCGCCGCATTCCTAAACGTTGCGGTGAACTTTCAAAGTTCTCACCCGAACGGAAGACCAAAACAATGCACGTCATGTGCGCTCCAAATTATTGATCGAGAAAGCGAATGTGCTGAGAAATAAACAATTTATCGCGGGGGTGCCAGGGGCGCGCGATGGCGGCCGTGCGGCGGACACCAAGGAGGTCAGTTGCGAAGGTGGTGTGAATAAATGTTACCTTTTTATTATTGATTATTGTAAAGAAATGTGTGATTATCAATGGGAAGGGCTTAGGTGCGACATAAATTTCCCTAAGTATCGCCAATCGTGCGTTATATTTAAGTGGCAGCAAAAGCTGCCAACCGTATCTTACGTAGTCAAAAATGGAGCAGTTACGTCCTTTATGCTATGCCATTCGTAAGTGAGCGACAATGTCTGGCTTTATGGCTCATAGTGTAATGCCCCAGTTCTTTGCCTTTCCAAAAATAGTCATTACCGGGGTTTCTGCTACTTATTCTTGTCTGCAGAGGCCAGAGCATTGCATACCAACAGACTACCAGGCGTGTAATGTATTCCGCCATTGCTGAAGCAGGGACGTTGAACGGAGTGATGCGGACAAACTGTCATCAGAGGCGCCACCCCTCAAGGGGCGCGCCGTCGCCTAAGGGAAGGTGGTGCCGTGGCTCTATAGATGAACGGGAAGAGGGGCGCCTGCTAGGCCTGCCGCCTTTTGGGGCGCCTTTGAGGCCTAACTATGGGGTCGCCCCCGCCCCCCGCCCCGCTCCCGCCCCTCATGCAAAAGAGGGGCTTCTACGAAGGTCATGGCCATAATGGCGCATCTGCACGAAAGAGGGGCGCCTGCATGCCGAAGAGGGGCGCCTATGAAGCCCAATGGGGCGCCTCTACGAGAAAGAGGGACACCTGTAAGGTCTATAGGGGTGCATGTAATGTCCATAGGGCACCTTTATGCGAAAGAGGGACGCATTGCATATGAAAAAGAGGCGCATTGCACAAGAAAGAGGGGCGCCTCTGAGACCTATAGGGGCGCCTTTGATGACCAAATGGGCGCTTACATGGGAAAGAGGGGTGCCTATAAAGCTTAAAGGGACGTCCTCCATGTGAAAAAGGGGCGCCTGGGACTTGAGCGCCCTTCCGAGCTGTCCGAGGTCGCCGGAAAGTTTGTATATGTCCAGCTCCTGCTGCACTATCCTCCAAAATAATTCGATTGGATTTAGGCCAGGACTGTTCCCTAGCCCAGTGTCCTTCCCCCAGATATCGGACAGATGGTCCTGGCACCGCCTAGTTCCGGAAGATCGATGAGATGGAGTACCTACCGTCCAGCATGAAAATGCTGTCCGACCTGCGGGACACCATGCGCCGTTGGAGCACGGGGTAGTGGTCTTTTAATGCCAAATGCACGCTTTCAGCATGTTTTCTAGGTAGTAGTCGGGATCGACTTCGTCTTTTGCTAGATCACGTCCAGCCGGTTCAGCTCAGGCCCTGTTAGGACATCGTGATCGTTCGACATACCATTGCGGCGAGAATTTTTCGCAGAAGTCTGTCGGAACTTGGGCCGCGTTTTCAGCCCATACTCGTTTTGGGGTCCGTGTGGTGAAACCATTGAAACGGAGACTCGTCGCCGAACTAGACCCGCTTCTACATACCTACTCCGTTTCCACTCTTCTACCGGCCAGATTCTCCGTTTCGTGCAAATCTGAGGGCTCTGGGCTTGCTGATTTTCGTTATTTTGGCCGCACCAATAGTCAAGCGCCTTCAGTCCAACGGCGTTCCTCCCTTATCAATGGACAACATTATCCGAGTGATCATTATGAATAAGACTTCAGATTCTCCGCAGAATGGTCAGACTTCCCAGGTGCTTTCTTCATAACGATCTTGGCGACGGTTGAGACGCAGGAGGACCATGCTGATTGGGGCTTATGCGTGACGCTAGTTGTCCCTAAACTTCTTCCACCAGCGCTTGTTGGTGAAAACGGGGGCTTAGAAGTGTGAGGCAGCGTCCTTCCATGTGTTGCCACTTGCCAGCTTGGAGCATGCCAACAGCGCAACTACGAACCTCTCAACTGTAAAGCTAAGCCTTCATGCTTAGACGTTCAGTAAATGCGCCGTTCAATGGTCAAACAATTACCCATGCCAGTGACCTCCATTGGTAAAGGTCAGCTTTTCAGATAATCTCCGCTTCAGAGAAAGACTCAGGGACACAATTCGTTGAAAGGAACGCGATATTTAGGAGCACATTGGAAACACGCCAAGTTGCTTTAAATAAACGGTCGACGGAAGTCATAAAAACCTTCGTCGCATGCTATATAAGATTTTGTGGGGAGGGGAAGCGCGTGTGAGCTGAAATAATGAGAGAAAGAACATGAGCTCTCAGAACGAGCTGAATTGTTAGCTGGGGTCTGGATTTTGAGTTCATTATTCTTGAGAATTATTGGCTACGGTCGTTATTTGCAGGCTACGGTCGAATGGAAATCCGAACAATTACACATATTCAAGATCATATCTGGTACGTAAATAAAATAGTTCGTGAAAATTGTACATGCACCAACAGGAGACACTCTGTGGCAAAGGTTGTTGGTATCGAAAGATTATTTACTCGCGGTTTTGATATGTTTGTGCTTTGAAATGGGACAAACCACTCCATTTTTGACTATGTAAGATACGCTTGGCAGCAAAAGCTGCCAGACCGGAAACGTACACTTCCGGTTTCGTGATCTGGCTAAAAATGCACATGTATTCTCCTTAAGGGTGCCTGACAAACATATGTTAAAATCGCAGTGAAAGTCGACAAAAAAAGTTTTCGGCTCTAATGGGTTAAGGGGCGAATCAGCAAAGGGGGTTGTTCCCTCACTTCCAACCCCCCAACGCCCCCTCGGTATTCAGAAAACCTGAAGGTCCGGTGAGGGTTAAAACGTTGCTCCTGAACGAGGAAGAAATGTAAAAGTCAAAGCTCTATAGACGTCCTGTAAAAGTGGCCATAACAAATAAATTGGTTAGAGATAAGATGCTTTTTAAACGACTTCCTCATATAAAATCGGGTGCTGGGACCAATCTTATAACCGCTTTAGAATGGACAGGGCGTCACTGGCTAAAGTTTTGGTGCAGGAAACGGCTATTAAATGCAAAATGGTTTTCATGCATTTCAGTCAATTGTATATTGACGGTCCCAGTGGCCGAGCTAAAAAAAAATTGGTAGTGTTTTGCATCTTTTACGCCCTAAGAAACTACACCATCTATTGAAGTGGGCGGGCTTATTTGAATGGGAGGGCGCATTATGCGTCAATCGTGTGCTTTCGTTTGTTTTGGACTGTATTTTACGACATCCACTGCTGGTATCACTTATTATCTAATGCCGTGAATACGACAGCATTCCATTTATAAGATTGGGCCAATAGAGTCGCGCCCTGCGAGCTCGGTTTTCCGCTCGGCCGCTACGGGCCGAGGAAGTCGGTCTTCGCCTGAGGGCAGGACGGAGGTCAGCGAGGGAGCGCGGGGTCAGCCAGGTATCGCCCAGTGCCGAGCGGATGCCGCTCCCTCCCCTCTCTTCCCCTCTTCTCCCCTCCCCACCTCTGTATAGATGGGGAGGGACCGAACTGCCCATGACATGCGAGCGGTTAAGGCCGCTCGCGCGGCAGCGACCCTGGCGGCCGAATGCCGCAACTGGGTTTCAGCCAAGTTACCGATTCGCCTCCTGTGGGAGAGCCAAACCAGGGGACATACTTTTTAGACATACTGTACGATGTACGTCAGACACGTACCAAGGATTTCGTCCAAGAAGGGGTCACCCGCTCTTGAAGGGGCCCGCGAGTCATCCGGGGGCCCGGGGTCAGCCCAGGCAAGGACGTATCCAGGACCTTTCGATGGGAAGGGGGGAGGGGGCACGGTGGGTCTAGTCCCACTGGCAGACGGGCCTCTTTAAAACGGTCTTTGCCGTGAGAAAATGTGGAAAATTGGCAAGTAAATGTATCATTTATGCCCGAGGAGTGTCCCTAATATACACTTATGTCTAAGTTACATAGTATTTTACGAGCGAGAGAAGCGAGCGAGCTCCTCTGAGTCACCGTCCTCAGAGTCACCGGTGTGTGGCGCGCTCAGAGGTGCCAGTGGAAGGCCGTCAGATGCGTTGGTTTTGGTCCTCACAGGCGCCGTTGCGGGGTCTCAGGGCTTAGAGACACTGGTGGGGCCATCATTGGCATGTGTGTGGCCGTGCAGAGTGGCCTGCAAGTGGAAAGTGGCCCTTCATAGGCTGGCAAGGACACTCAGAGGCTGGTAAGAGGCCCTCAGAGTCACTGGTACGTGGCCCTCACTAGGCGTCGGTGTGGGGACTCTCAGAGCCGCCGATGTAGGCCCTTAAGATGCGCTGGTGTGGGTCCCTTGGAGGTGGCGTGAGGAGCTTCGCAGGTGCCGTCGTGGTGGCTTTTAGAAACACCACGACGTAAGATGTAAAAGATGTAAAAAAACGACATTGCAAGCGCGACAGTACGAGTATGACGGTGCGAATCGACGTACATTGGAACATTTTCAGTCTTTATTCCTACACTAGGTAGGTATGATTTCACGACAAAAACGTCGTGATGAATATGATGTAATTTTAAAATTTCTGAGGATGTCATTATACTTTTCATTGGGGGTGACTTTCCCCGCAACATTACCAATTTGGCCACACTGCAATGGAGAGGGCCCCAAGGGCCCAGTGGCAAAGCCTCAGGCCCGAAGGGCCCTTTTATGACCAATGAAGAGAGCCCAGAGGGCCCTAGCGGCAAGGTCTCAGGCCCGAAAGGCCCCGCGAACCCAGTGGACTTTATAGTTTATACGCTACTTTTATTGTGCCCCTTACCGTACTTATGACACCGCGATGGGGGCCCTTTTGAGCTCCATGGGGGGGGGCATGGCCCCTATGCCCCCCCCCCCCTGTTCCGGTTACGGCGGGATCAGCCGACGCGGAAAGTTTCAGCCGCAATTTTGTGCATAGGTAAACCCTCGTAACTCAAAATTTTACCGGCCGATTTTCGTATTTCTTTGATCATTAAATTGCCAGTACATTTGCAAGACTCCATTGGGGTTTAGAAGCGAATCGATTATTATCAGCGGTTACAGCGCATTGCAAAGACGGAAATGTCCGGCGCCGGCACAGTCTTTAATTTAGGCGGCTAATAACAGCCAAGGCCTTATATTAGGATAACGGCCGCTGAGGCGCCAGGCGGCGGGATGTTGTTTACACGGTACACTTTTGTTATTAGCAAAGTTTTGGGCCAATTGACTTGATGCTTACACGGCAACATGCGCCACTATTTTTTTTTTCTGAAAGAAATGCACTGAACATTTCACGCTAATATAGTAATTGAGGGATGAACTATTTGCGTTGAAGCTTTAGTTTTTGTCAATGCATGGCAAAACACCAGCTTAATTTTCAAAACATTTATAATATTTGTTTTACGCTGGCATGTTTTATTCAAAGGGGACACAGTCTCAGAGTCGGTACATATACCTAATCATCTAAGTCATTACGTAAAACATGGTAAAACGTTCAATTAATAAGCGTTTTTGCAAGTCCCTCAGAAATCAGCCCCGGGCAGCGACGGACTGCCGGCCAGCCGACCGGCCCCGGGTGGCTGGAAGCAGGGGCCAGTCACTGTTTGGTCCGGACGTGTAGGAGCGGGAGCAGCACTCTTTTTCACGCATATTCGCGTATTTACCTATTTAGGCACATTGACATGCAATGGCATTATAGGTATCTGATACGATGCGAGATCACAGACCAGAGATCCAGCTTATAACTTATATTAAATATTTGACCGATGAATCAAATCAGAAGGACTACGTACGATGTACGTCAGACACGTACCAAGGATTTCGTCCAAGAAGGGGTCACCCGCTCTTGAAGGGGCCCGCGAGTCATCCGGGGGCCCGGGGTCAGCCCAGGCAAGGACGTATCCAGGACCTTTCGATGGGAAGGGGGGAGGGGGCACGGTGGGTCTAGTCCCACTGGCAGACGGGCCTCTTTAAAACGGTCTTTGCCGTGAGAAAATGTGGAAAATTGGCAAGTAAATGTATCATTTATGCCCGAGGAGTGTCCCTAATATACACTTATGTCTAAGTTACATAGTATTTTACGAGCGAGAGAAGCGAGCGAGCTCCTCTGAGTCACCGTCCTCAGAGTCACCGGTGTGTGGCGCGCTCAGAGGTGCCAGTGGAAGGCCGTCAGATGCGTTGGTTTTGGTCCTCACAGGCGCCGTTGCGGGGTCTCAGGGCTTAGAGACACTGGTGGGGCCATCATTGGCATGTGTGTGGCCGTGCAGAGTGGCCTGCAAGTGGAAAGTGGCCCTTCATAGGCTGGCAAGGACACTCAGAGGCTGGTAAGAGGCCCTCAGAGTCACTGGTACGTGGCCCTCACTAGGCGTCGGTGTGGGGACTCTCAGAGCCGCCGATGTAGGCCCTTAAGATGCGCTGGTGTGGGTCCCTTGGAGGTGGCGTGAGGAGCTTCGCAGGTGCCGTCGTGGTGGCTTTTAGAAACACCACGACGTAAGATGTAAAAGATGTAAAAAAACGACATTGCAAGCGCGACAGTACGAGTATGACGGTGCGAATCGACGTACATTGGAACATTTTCAGTCTTTATTCCTACACTAGGTAGGTATGATTTCACGACAAAAACGTCGTGATGAATATGATGTAATTTTAAAATTTCTGAGGATGTCATTATACTTTTCATTGGGGGTGACTTTCCCCGCAACATTACCAATTTGGCCACACTGCAATGGAGAGGGCCCCAAGGGCCCAGTGGCAAAGCCTCAGGCCCGAAGGGCCCTTTTATGACCAATGAAGAGAGCCCAGAGGGCCCTAGCGGCAAGGTCTCAGGCCCGAAAGGCCCCGCGAACCCAGTGGACTTTATAGTTTATACGCTACTTTTATTGTGCCCCTTACCGTACTTATGACACCGCGATGGGGGCCCTTTTGAGCTCCATGGGGGGGGGGGCATGGCCCCTATGCCCCCCCCCCCCTGTTCCGGTTACGGCGGGATCAGCCGACGCGGAAAGTTTCAGCCGCAATTTTGTGCATAGGTAAACCCTCGTAACTCAAAATTTTACCGGCCGATTTTCGTATTTCTTTGATCATTAAATTGCCAGTACATTTGCAAGACTCCATTGGGGTTTAGAAGCGAATCGATTATTATCAGCGGTTACAGCGCATTGCAAAGACGGAAATGTCCGGCGCCGGCACAGTCTTTAATTTAGGCGGCTAATAACAGCCAAGGCCTTATATTAGGATAACGGCCGCTGAGGCGCCAGGCGGCGGGATGTTGTTTACACGGTACACTTTTGTTATTAGCAAAGTTTTGGGCCAATTGACTTGATGCTTACACGGCAACATGCGCCACTATTTTTTTTTTCTGAAAGAAATGCACTGAACATTTCACGCTAATATAGTAATTGAGGGATGAACTATTTGCGTTGAAGCTTTAGTTTTTGTCAATGCATGGCAAAACACCAGCTTAATTTTCAAAACATTTATAATATTTGTTTTACGCTGGCATGTTTTATTCAAAGGGGACACAGTCTCAGAGTCGGTACATATACCTAATCATCTAAGTCATTACGTAAAACATGGTAAAACGTTCAATTAATAAGCGTTTTTGCAAGTCCCTCAGAAATCAGCCCCGGGCAGCGACGGACTGCCGGCCAGCCGACCGGCCCCGGGTGGCTGGAAGCAGGGGCCAGTCACTGTTTGGTCCGGACGTGTAGGAGCGGGAGCAGCACTCTTTTTCACGCATATTCGCGTATTTACCTATTTAGGCACATTGACATGCAATGGCATTATAGGTATCTGATACGATGCGAGATCACAGACCAGAGATCCAGCTTATAACTTATATTAAATATTTGACCGATGAATCAAATCAGAAGGACTACGTACGATGTACGTCAGACACGTACCAAGGATTTCGTCCAAGAAGGGGTCACCCGCTCTTGAAGGGGCCCGCGAGTCATCCGGGGGCCCGGGGTCAGCCCAGGCAAGGACGTATCCAGGACCTTTCGATGGGAAGGGGGGAGGGGGCACGGTGGGTCTAGTCCCACTGGCAGACGGGCCTCTTTAAAACGGTCTTTGCCGTGAGAAAATGTGGAAAATTGGCAAGTAAATGTATCATTTATGCCCGAGGAGTGTCCCTAATATACACTTATGTCTAAGTTACATAGTATTTTACGAGCGAGAGAAGCGAGCGAGCTCCTCTGAGTCACCGTCCTCAGAGTCACCGGTGTGTGGCGCGCTCAGAGGTGCCAGTGGAAGGCCGTCAGATGCGTTGGTTTTGGTCCTCACAGGCGCCGTTGCGGGGTCTCAGGGCTTAGAGACACTGGTGGGGCCATCATTGGCATGTGTGTGGCCGTGCAGAGTGGCCTGCAAGTGGAAAGTGGCCCTTCATAGGCTGGCAAGGACACTCAGAGGCTGGTAAGAGGCCCTCAGAGTCACTGGTACGTGGCCCTCACTAGGCGTCGGTGTGGGGACTCTCAGAGCCGCCGATGTAGGCCCTTAAGATGCGCTGGTGTGGGTCCCTTGGAGGTGGCGTGAGGAGCTTCGCAGGTGCCGTCGTGGTGGCTTTTAGAAACACCACGACGTAAGATGTAAAAGATGTAAAAAAACGACATTGCAAGCGCGACAGTACGAGTATGACGGTGCGAATCGACGTACATTGGAACATTTTCAGTCTTTATTCCTACACTAGGTAGGTATGATTTCACGACAAAAACGTCGTGATGAATATGATGTAATTTTAAAATTTCTGAGGATGTCATTATACTTTTCATTGGGGGTGACTTTCCCCGCAACATTACCAATTTGGCCACACTGCAATGGAGAGGGCCCCAAGGGCCCAGTGGCAAAGCCTCAGGCCCGAAGGGCCCTTTTATGACCAATGAAGAGAGCCCAGAGGGCCCTAGCGGCAAGGTCTCAGGCCCGAAAGGCCCCGCGAACCCAGTGGACTTTATAGTTTATACGCTACTTTTATTGTGCCCCTTACCGTACTTATGACACCGCGATGGGGGCCCTTTTGAGCTCCATGGGGGGGGCATGGCCCCTATGCCCCCCCCTGTTCCGGTTACGGCGGGATCAGCCGACGCGGAAAGTTTCAGCCGCAATTTTGTGCATAGGTAAACCCTCGTAACTCAAAATTTTACCGGCCGATTTTCGTATTTCTTTGATCATTAAATTGCCAGTACATTTGCAAGACTCCATTGGGGTTTAGAAGCGAATCGATTATTATCAGCGGTTACAGCGCATTGCAAAGACGGAAATGTCCGGCGCCGGCACAGTCTTTAATTTAGGCGGCTAATAACAGCCAAGGCCTTATATTAGGATAACGGCCGCTGAGGCGCCAGGCGGCGGGATGTTGTTTACACGGTACACTTTTGTTATTAGCAAAGTTTTGGGCCAATTGACTTGATGCTTACACGGCAACATGCGCCACTATTTTTTTTTTCTGAAAGAAATGCACTGAACATTTCACGCTAATATAGTAATTGAGGGATGAACTATTTGCGTTGAAGCTTTAGTTTTTGTCAATGCATGGCAAAACACCAGCTTAATTTTCAAAACATTTATAATATTTGTTTTACGCTGGCATGTTTTATTCAAAGGGGACACAGTCTCAGAGTCGGTACATATACCTAATCATCTAAGTCATTACGTAAAACATGGTAAAACGTTCAATTAATAAGCGTTTTTGCAAGTCCCTCAGAAATCAGCCCCGGGCAGCGACGGACTGCCGGCCAGCCGACCGGCCCCGGGTGGCTGGAAGCAGGGGCCAGTCACTGTTTGGTCCGGACGTGTAGGAGCGGGAGCAGCACTCTTTTTCACGCATATTCGCGTATTTACCTATTTAGGCACATTGACATGCAATGGCATTATAGGTATCTGATACGATGCGAGATCACAGACCAGAGATCCAGCTTATAACTTATATTAAATATTTGACCGATGAATCAAATCAGAAGGACTACGTACGATGTACGTCAGACACGTACCAAGGATTTCGTCCAAGAAGGGGTCACCCGCTCTTGAAGGGGCCCGCGAGTCATCCGGGGGCCCGGGGTCAGCCCAGGCAAGGACGTATCCAGGACCTTTCGATGGGAAGGGGGGAGGGGGCACGGTGGGTCTAGTCCCACTGGCAGACGGGCCTCTTTAAAACGGTCTTTGCCGTGAGAAAATGTGGAAAATTGGCAAGTAAATGTATCATTTATGCCCGAGGAGTGTCCCTAATATACACTTATGTCTAAGTTACATAGTATTTTACGAGCGAGAGAAGCGAGCGAGCTCCTCTGAGTCACCGTCCTCAGAGTCACCGGTGTGTGGCGCGCTCAGAGGTGCCAGTGGAAGGCCGTCAGATGCGTTGGTTTTGGTCCTCACAGGCGCCGTTGCGGGGTCTCAGGGCTTAGAGACACTGGTGGGGCCATCATTGGCATGTGTGTGGCCGTGCAGAGTGGCCTGCAAGTGGAAAGTGGCCCTTCATAGGCTGGCAAGGACACTCAGAGGCTGGTAAGAGGCCCTCAGAGTCACTGGTACGTGGCCCTCACTAGGCGTCGGTGTGGGGACTCTCAGAGCCGCCGATGTAGGCCCTTAAGATGCGCTGGTGTGGGTCCCTTGGAGGTGGCGTGAGGAGCTTCGCAGGTGCCGTCGTGGTGGCTTTTAGAAACACTGCTGTGGGCCGTGGGGCTATTGACAGGTGCGAGCCTTTTGCCACCAGCAGAGGGCCCTTTCAAGCCTTTAGACTTTTGACTTTTGAGCCGTTTAAGGTCTCTTGAGGGCTGTTTGACGTATCTTGAGTTCCCTTTGAAGCCTTCTAAGGGTCCTTTGAGCAGCCGAGGGGCATTTGAGGCCTTTTGAGGGCCTCTTGACGTCAGCTGAGGACCGTTTGGGGCCTTTTGATGGCCATTAGACGCCAATTGAGGACCCTCTGAACCAACTGGGGGCTCTCTGACGCCAGCTAAGGGCTCTTTAAGTTTGACGCCAGATCAGATCCCTCTGACAACAGCTGGGGCCCTCTGATGCTAGCTCAGGGCCCTTTGACGCCCTTTTAGGCCTTCTGAGGGCCCCTTGAGGCCTTCTAAGGGCCCCTTGAGGCTTTTTGAGGGCCGCTTGACGCCAGCTGAGGACCGTTGGACTCCAGCTGAGGACCGTTCGTGGCCTTCTGATGGCCATTTGGCGCCAGCTGAGGGCCCTCCGACACCAGCTGGGGGTCCTCTGACATCAGCTAAGGACCCTTTAAGGCCTTCGGAAAGCCGTTTGACGCGAGCTCAGTGCCCTCTGACGCCAGCTCAGGGCCCTTTGACGCCCTTGAAGGCCTTCTGAGGTCCGTTTGACGTTGGTGAGGGCCCTTTGAGGCCATTTGAAAGGCCTTTGAGGTCATCTTGGGCTCTTTCAGGCCATCTGAGGGCCCCTTGACACCATCTGAGGGCCCTTTGACACCAGATGAGGCCCTTTGACGCTAATTGAGGGCCCTTTGAAGCCATCTGAGGGCCCTTTGACACCAGATGAGGGCCATTTGACGCTAACTGATGGCCCTCGAGACCATCCGAGGACCCTGTCACGCCATCCGTGGGCCCTTTGAGGCCTTTTGAGTGCCATTGCAATTTCACCACAATCACCCTGGCTGCGCTACTAGGCATTTTATGGACTCATATACCTAAGACTGCTGGGGAACGAGATGGGCCCTCCCGGTCTTTTCAATCTTGATTTCATCTCATTTTAACACGGTCTTCGGCGGTCTAATGATTAGGGGGCCCCCGACTTGAATGAAATGGATCATCTCATTGTCCTCATTGTGATAATATAGTGGAATCCAATGATTCAAGAACTTACATTCGCAAATAATATTGGTTACGAGCCTTTCCCTTTTCACGGCTGATTCACTCATCGAAAAAAGAATCACGTGTTTCACTACGATACCTCCGCTCAGGAGAAGCGGTCAAAAACGCATATCTGCAAAGTTCGTCGAAAGAACATAATTGAGAATCGCTCCACCACGACAAAAACGCACATCTACGTTGCTCGTTCACTGTTTACCGAGCCAAAAACGCGTATCTGCACAGATATGCGTTTTTTTCTTGGAATGCAAAGACATTACTGCACACGGAGACCAACAATACGCATATCTGCAACAGATATGCGTTTTTGTTTTGGAAGGAGGATTATTTAATCCAGACGATTACCAGCAGGGAGTAGATATGTAAAAGTTATGTGTTTTTGCCTCTGTGGATGCCTGCCTAATTGTGTTGTGTGTGCTTTTTCCAAACTTATATATGAAATATTTAGTTATTAAATGACGTATAGACTTTAATATTGATATGAGCATGTGTAGCTCATAGAGAGGAATCGAATGGTATAAAAAAACAAATTTTGCCAAAATTGTTAGTTATGCGTTTTTGCCTTTGCACGGCAGACGACTGGTAACGAGATTAGTCGATGCCTACCTCGACAGGTTTATCCTCTTTGATTTTCTTCAGAAGTTCTTCAATGGTTGACGAAGAATAGGGAGCTCTTCCAAACAAACATTCGTAGAGTATAACACCTGAAAATAGAACCATGCATGACATTATTTGTTCAGTGAACATATCACCGAAGTTTTCACTTCAGTTAGTCAGTCTGTCAGTCTGTCAGTCCAATATAATACTCCACCTCTCTGGGTTCCCGCATCTCGACGATTACATGATCACTCCCTACCGTTACTAAATTTGACAGTTACACAGACGATTATTGTCACTTCTGCCACACTCACCGATGGACCAGAGGTCGGCGCTGGCGCTGTACACGCCCTTGGTGACAATCTCCGGTGCCATGTACAGCGGACTGCCGCGCAGACCGCCCTCAGTCTCCGCGTCGGGCATCAGATAGTCGGCAAAACCGAAATCTACCGCAGGCGGCGAACCGAGTCAGTCGCTACAACACGACATCTACGGCAGCCAGAGTATGCATAACACGCGGAAATCCACACCACCGAAATAAGTTCACTGATGATTGACATACGAAAACGTCCTACGCAGCATTAGAGGGATTAGGGAAGTCGCAATTTTGTCGTGTAAATATTAGCAAATACATCACTTAAACTTATGCCTCACACCATCTCCACCAATGTTTACATCGTCGCACCCAGCTAAGCCAGCAAACACCCTCCGCCACCACAGGTGCGCGCCCAGCCATCACCTCCGCTCCGTGCACTGACCGGCCACTTTGAGTGTCGGAGGCGAGTCGGAGGTGAGCAGCAGGTTCTGCGGCTTCAGGTCCATGTGGGAGATGCTGTGCGAGTGCAGGTACTGCATGGCCAGACCGAGCTGACGCAGAAACTGACGCACCATACTCTCTGGCAGTCGGCGGCGTGACCGGATCAGCTGGGATAGGTCTCCGCCCGAACACAACTCCATGACGATATACACGTAGCTGTAGAGAGAGAAACGATTTGACTTTTGGGCCATGAGTGAGGAACGCGATGAAACGATAACACAAGGGTGTGCAGTGCGTGCATTGGTTTGTCGAGGCAAGACCAATGCGAGGACGTGAAACCGATGTTGAAAATTTTGGCAAGCATGCACAATCAGACGTTCCCCTATCTAAAGTTCGTGCCCACACGTCTTCAGGGTGTTACACTCACTGTTTATCGCAGCCGAAGTCGTGCAGCGCGACCACGTTCGGGTGCTGCAGCCGCTTCAGCAGGCTGATCTCCGAGACGATGTTGTCGGTGGCGCGGCGGTTCAGACGCGAGCGATGCACGCACTTGAGCGCCAGCTGGCGGCGGTCGGCGCCGCACACGCACCGGTACACGTCAGCATACGTGCCGGAGCCGAGCCGCTCCATGAGCTGGTAGCCCGGCAGGCTGGGGGCCGGCGCCGCGGCCGGCGGCTGACCCGGGCCGGGCATACCGCTGCTGCTGGCCAGTGTCCGGCTGAGCTCACTTCTGGACTACTCTGCTGGTTTGGTGACTCTGCTATTGACAGAGAACAGTGTGAACTTTTTATGACAAAAGAAATCCAAATGCACTGTACTGTATGCACTGCATCTTCCTACATAAAGCCATGCATTATGTAGGAAGATACAAATAGCTAATAGCTATGCGTAAAAAACTCTTTAAACTAAAGTTTAGCGAACATCAGTCTGGTTAAATCAGAGCATGATTAATTAATAATGTCAGCAAAAGAAAAAATACACAAATAGAGAGGCAGCTTGGTGAAAGATGATAAGGGGCAGCAGAATGGTTTATTGAGCTGGATTGTCATCTAAATTGCCAAGTTGCATCATGCATGTGTAGATGCATGTCACATGACCTGGAATTCACTACATCAAGAGAATTTATCATCATGATTCCTATTTTGGCACACCAAGTCCATTGGCTTAGCCACTACTCCTAATCAATTGAAACATCCTCATGATCAGTGTCAAATGTGACATTTTCAGCACCTACTTCAGAGTTAAGCATTTATGTTCATGCATGGTTCCAGAAGAACAGTGTTGGAATCCTTTCCCAGACATCAAACATGAAAATACAGGAATGGGGACTAAGGGACAGCAAAGAGTCAATACATCTACCTAAGGCTGTTTCCTCCATGCTTTGGTTTGCCTACAGATTTGATACATAGTGCAGAACCTCTATTGCTAGATAATCTAACATTGTAACAAGCACTTTCAAGTTTCAACTGAGCCTTATATCAACTTTGTTTGCTTTACAGCAAACACCTTTCGCCTTGTGGTAGGCAGATTAGGTACTACCTCTAATATAAATTGTTATTACTATACTCTATGATGCCTATGCATATTGGTATTACTCTACTATAAACATTAAACAGGTAATTTTTAGCAAGGTTAAAATTACTTACAGTCCACAAAATAAGTGTTGCAACCACAATTAACTAGGACACGCCAGCTCATGTTGTGCAGCTTTTATTATAGTTCATTTTTTTTTAAGTTCGACGCTCACTGTAAACATCTTTTTTAACACAGCACAAGAATTACTAGCTGAATTACTGAGAAAACTAGCTAGCGCACAGCATATTAGAGATATCAATAATATTTTCCAAATAAGTTTTGAACACCAATGATGTGCCATTATAAAAAAATGCTGAGCAATGCATTAATTATTTCAATTATAACTCCTGTTAAGCCTTATATACATGTGTCGTAAATATAGGCAAATACGAGCTGAGAGTCTTGGAAAATAGGAGCCTGGTAGGAATAATTTTGATAAAAGTTGATCGTCTGTGAAATCAATGTGAGCTGAACACTCTCTCAGAAATTCAGCTAGCAATTCTTGTGCTTTGATCAAAGAGGCGTTTACAGTGAGGGTCGAACTTAGAAAAAAATGAACTATAACAAATGTATTATCAAACCTCTCCTCAGAGTCAGACTAAGGAAACATAGATGTTTGACCAAATGTACCTATGGAGTTGTCAAAACACCTGTTTAGCAATACTGATACATCTTTCCCGTGGGCCTAGTCAGAATGCAGGCTCATCCGCTCATGTAAGAATAATGGATTACTGCACTGCTTATCTAGGTACCTATCTAGTGGCTAACTAACAGCAATAATCGAGTCAATTGAATATTGTGATGGATGTGATACAAGGCTACAAGTTAAACATATACCTATTTATTGCCCTATCTAATCCTGATCCAAGTTAATACCTACTTGACGTTCTACCCATGAAAGCTGCAGCATCATACCAATTTATTACAAAACCTTCCAGTTTCAACTCCTAACTATGCTTACCAGCTTCGCTCGATAATCGCAAATCAAAGTATCTTGACCTTAGGTCTCTTTTATATGCCCCTACCCTACCATACGGCCTTGCCCCTACCAAAAGATATTGATATATAAAAACACTTCAACTCCATGCATTTGTTCATGCATTTTTCAAGAAAAATTACTTTTCATTAAAAGGTAGTGTTCATGAGCTTTTGTCTGTCATCTGAAGCAGTACTATCGACAAATCATCGTATTCACCATGCATTCATGATTTTTCCTCTGGCATAACTTTCATGCTAATGAACAGAAATAAGGAACTTGCTGCGCCACTTTCTATTTGTTGATGCTTGTCAAACTGCAATAAGTTTCAGGTGTCTGTCAATTTGTGCTATTTTTTCACCAGAGGCATAATATGAGGAGTAGGGGAAGGAGGGTGAATTGCGCCACCTTAGCGCATTTGCCAACAACTGGTGTAAATTGCGCCAGGGGGATGGCGCAATTAGAACCCAATTGCGCCCTATACTTGAACATGGCTAAGTGAATGAGACTGAATGCATTCACCCCGGCAGTCTAATGTCATTGCGGCTTACTTAAACATTTATTATGTTATTCAGGCTGGATAAATAATAAATGTAGATATACCTTGCGATGTTTTTTGCCCAGGTAGATAACTTTACATGTGTCCGTACGCTTGTAAAAGTGCAACGAAAACGTTTACTGTAACCGACTAGATATATGTGAACGTATGCGCCTATTCAGTTTAATTTTCACTCGTTTCTCTCAAAATTAATAATTTTTATCGTTTTGACAGCTTAATGGCATCAGTTTTTACTTTTTATCATTGCTTTGCTGTCACTCCTCACGCCTGAGTCCATGTTGAAAATGTTGTATTTTGTCAATTACACCACAAGTCGTAGCCTAAATGGCAGCTGCATTATAAGTTTGACGATAGAAATAATTTGCGGACTGACGACAGCGGGCTGCTCCCTTGCCTGACATTAAACTCCTTCTTTATTGCAATCAGTTAATGATGCATTCATACTGTCGTGATACAATGGCTACACTATTATTCTATTTGCGCCCTCCTGGCGCAATTGCCATGGGCGCAATTAAAATTGTGGTACTTTTTAATAAAAGCATAGAAGTTATCATAAAGATGTTGCAGGAAGTTTATGGTTTCAGTGAAATACAATGAAAAAAGGGTTTTGATCTTTCTAAATATCATTCTGAAAATCACACAAATATCGCAAATTTTTATAGCCAACGGTTCAAAACACTGCAAAAAAGTTAAGAAAACGCCATAACATCTTTGATGGCGTAATGAGCCTTGCTGATTGGCTTCATCGGAGTGTTTGGGCCATAAAATGAACAATCCAGTGGTGAAAATAATGTTTTCGAACACAAAATTCTAAACATGCCATTGAATCCGTGGGAATGTTGGTGGGCGCAATTGGTTAGGAGGGCGCAATACACCCACTTTCCCCTAAATGTAATCTTGCATAGGCATGGCCGGGTGGAGAATGTGGTATGGCGGGTATGGCATGCGCCACACCAACTTGAAAGATGGTATGGCAATACCATACCAACTTTTCAGCAGGGTAAAACTATGAAATTTAACCCTCGCTTGTGTGCGGCGTTTGCCAGCTTCTAATATGTAGGGGGCCTTCTGACCTCGAAAAATAGGTCACAGGTCAAAGGTCACTTGGGTCAGGGTCATGAAATTTTTAGGGTGTAAAATTGATCAACTCGAGGGTACTGAAAGATTCGTCGCGATCGGCCGCTTTTTGCGCGAGTTATTCGCGAAAAACCATGGGGGTGCATCCGACCCCCCTACATGCGAGGGTTAAGGATTTCAGTTTTATAAAAATATAAAATATAAAATAAAAATACTTGTTTCATGAACAAATATAAAATTTTCGTATGAGTGTTGTGCATTTTAATGTTACTATTAGCTTTCGTATGCGTATTTTATCTTTGCATGTATTTTGACCTTTGTCCCGAAAAGACATTTTCCATGGATGGACATAAGAACCAGTAGGTATAACGGCTTTGGGGGCGACTAACGGAGCGAGCGAGAGGGTGGGCCTTGCACGCGCGAAATTTCGAGGGGGTACCTCCAACTGACTTGTGCACGGCACCTTACTAACCGGTCTCTAGCGATGTGCCAAATTTGAGCACAATCGGCCCATCCGTTCTCGAGATCTGGAAGCGGCACCCTGCGGCATGCACGTGCGCACGTGCAAAATGTGTCCCATCTGACTTGTGCACGGCACCCTACTAACTGCTCCCTAACCGTGTACCACATTTGAGCGCAATCGGTCCAGCCGTTCTCGAGATCTGGAATCGACCCCTACACGTGCGCACGTGCAGCAGCACCCCAACTCTGGCACATGGATAGGTATGCATTGCCTAGTGGGTGCCTACCTATACATGCCAACTTTCAGCGCAATCGGCAAGTAGTTACCGAGATATGACCTTTGCAAAACTGACACCTCTTCGTTTTGCACATGTCACCCACATGCATCGGGAATAGTCCAGTACTTGGTAGAAGGAATGAAGCTACCCTACAAAAATTACCGCATGTAAATCGGTCAAGTGGTTGCTGAGCTATAAGCCTCGCAAAAGCGTCCGCAGGCCGGCCGCTCAAGCTCAGAAAATTCTCAGAAAATCTCAGAAAAATCAGAAAGAAAGAAAAGGAAAGACGACTACGTTCGCTTCGCTCGCTCCGTAATAAATGATGATGATGATTATGAACAGTGAGTTTCAGGAAAGAAGACAAGTAATCCCCTGGATACTAATATGCTTATAAAATATTTTGGCAACTGCATTTGCATTATAGCTGCGGTCAACGTTTCTGCTATATAGCACAAAGCATTGTTCCAAGCAACTGGCGCCACACCAACTTTGAAAACGATTCTCCACCCATGGGGACTCCGGACTAGGGTAGCCTGGGGCAAGACGCCCCAGATATGTAATTTATTTTGCTATAAAACTTTTGTCCCACATCACCTTGAAGGCGAAATTTGTGCTCAATGCGTTCTTTGGACATTTTACTTTAACCCGCGCCCCACTGGGGTCTGCGTATAACACGCCCTACTGCGTATAACACGCCCTAACTCCGAAACTACTGGGCCGATCGTCAAAATTCAAACGGCGTCTGATAGCTCCGGAAAAACTGTCGCACGAAACCTAATTTCATTGACCTCGAGGTCACCGATGACGTCACAGGTCAGGTCAAAGTAAAAGTTATTAGCATTTTGGCTTCTTCACGTTTTGGGCTCTGGGCGCCTCTGGCCGCCGTCTTACAAGTCAGATCAGGCTCATTTTTGGTTCACACACTCGTGAACAGATGCTTTAGATACTCTGAGGGTACCAAACTTGTACTTTGATTTTCAGGTCAAGGTCAGGTCATCACAGGTCACGGAAATATTATATCATCCGTCGGTCACGTGACACATGTTTTATGGTCCATTTAGGCCAAACATTTCGAATTTGATGTCGTCTGTGTCATTCGAGGTCATTTTGAGTCAAATTTAGCTTAGGTCAGGTCACTTTCACTTCAGGTCAAAAAAGGTCAAATTTTGAAGTTAAAATTTTTCAACAAAAAAGGTGTCTATTGGATGCAGTTTGAGCTCAGGAACACGATGGTGCTATTTATATTGGCGTACGATGTCAAATTCGTGCTGAAAAATTGATTTGAAAAATTAATAATTGTTAATTTTTTGCAATAATGCGTATAACTTGGCCATTTTTAAGATATTTAGCTAAAACTTGCTAGAGTTAGTCATTTTAATGCGTTCTATCATATATATTCCGTTTTTTCCAAAAGTCATTTTTTTTAAATGTAAAAATATAAATTTTGAATTTTATTATATAAAATTTTCGAAATTTTCAAAATTTCGGAAATCCGAGATAGCAGTTTGATAGCGCAGTCTATTTTGAGTCCTCTCATGCAAAGAAATCGGATCTAGCTTAAAAACTGAGCTCTTGGGAGCGATTGCCGTGGTTCAATGTTTTGCTCGAAATCGGCCGAACATGACGTCACTCTGACGTCATTTCCAGCCGACCTATGGTAGGTACGAAGTTCAAATTTTGACACAAGGTGTCAAATTGATGCAGCCGAAGGTACTGAAAGTTTGGCGTCGGGCGTCGATACGTCAAGCGGTTTGGAAGTTATTGCAGAAAAACGGGAGGGGGGGGGGGCTATAAATAGCCCCCCCCCAGTGGGGCGCGGGCTAAGTTGCACCCCTCAAATTCATTCACTTATGATCGGACTCCTAGCTAGGAAGTGATTTGTGAAGCAACTGCAAATTGGCATTTTGCCCCAACCCCAGGGCAAAACGCCCCACGGCCCGGGCAAGTAGTCCCATACTTTAGATTAAAGGTTAAACATGGTAGTTAGCAGGGCTGCGGAGTCGGAGTCGGAGTCGGAGTCGGAGTCGGTCGGAGTCGACAGTTGTGACCGGAGTCGGAGTCGGAGTCGGAGTCGATTTTAGAAACCCGAGCCGGAGTCGGAGTCGGAGTCACCGAAAATCTGTCGACTCCGCAGCCCTGCTAGGTCTGCGGAGTCGGAGTCGGGAGTTGGAGTCGGTCGGAGTCGACAATTCTGGCCGGAGTCGGAGTCGGAGTCGGAGCTGGTTTTTGAAAGCCGGAGTCGGAGTCGGAGTCGGAGTCGCCGAAAATCCATCGACTCCGCAGCCCTGGTAGTTAGCCAAGTCTTATGTGAGAGGTCCGTTAGACCTCTGGAGGCACGGCATTGAACTTGCACATTCCTTCCTATCAGGTGTTCAGCTATGACACTATTGTATGAGCAGGTTTTTCACCTGCCTCATAAGGCCAAATAATAAATTATTGCAATGTAAATGTTAACCCTCGCCCGCACATGGGGGGTGGTTGCCACCCCCCCAAGCAGTCTTTCTGCTCTGCACTCAACATTTTTAGAGCTAGAAGGCTGATTTTTCGTATAGCTGCTCGTCTATCCTTTCTTGATGTCCACTGAAAATTTCAAGTTTCTGTGATTTTTGGTTTCGGAGATATGACCTTCTTTTTCAGGTCATGTCATGACCCAAATGGCCAATTCTCAACATCTTGCGTTTGCCATGGGCCTTGTGAGCTTTTGACACCCTGATTTCGGCCTTTTTTGCCAGTCTTACCTCCCACCTATCATGGAACATGTTGTTCGACGATGTACAGGGGTCAAGGTCAGGGTCCAGGTCAACCTAGGTCATCTAAGATAATTGCGTTTTAGGCAAGCTGAATTTACTTTTTGTGAAGTTTTTTGACTGCATTTTTGGTAAAAGCTTCTCAGATCATGATTTCATGTGATATGGACCCAAAAACAATCGGTGCACACATCAGTATACACACAGACACACACAGACATACAAACACATATAATTGACCTTGACCTAACTTGACCTGAAATGACCTCAGCAGCAAAATTCTGGTCGGATAGTGTGACAAAGAGGTTCTAGCTGGCTTGTCACCAGAAAACAGCATCGTCATCGGTATTTGATAAGCAGCGCACTTGATATCCAACGGTGACCCAAAACAGCAACATTTTTTAGTTTGACCTGACCTGGAAGGTCAATGACTGACCTGAGAAGGTAAAACTGGGTATCATTGGATTTGCCTCTTCCCAAAGAATCTTTTTGGTCTTTACTGCTAAGCTCTATCTCCAACAGGAACGAAATGGCGCGGGGGGGGGTGGCAACCCCCCCCATGTGCGTTCTAGGATGGGAAAATGGCATGTGCGGGCGAGGGTTAACAAAATACTTCCTTTGCCACCCAGTTGCTGAGAAAAATACCTACATATAAAGGCATAGAAACTTAGGTACTGTTCGCCAGCTACCGAACATTAGAAAGTGAGTAGTCCGAACAACACATGAGGTAAAACGCCCCATGGAGCTTTTTGCCCCGCGACCTACTGGGGCGTTTTACTCCATCACGTAGTTCGGTCAGAGAACAACGCCTTGCGCTCCAGCAAGACATAATTTAAAGGGACCCTCCCACCTTAACATTAGTTTTGAGTTGAGATAGCCAAGTTTGCGGCCAGGCTCAGAAACCACCATTTATCCTGGTCGTAATCCCCGCAGCTTTATGGTGTTCAAGAAATTTCTTCCCTTTACTTGCAGGGTGGGACCAGCGTGGTCCCTATCTCTTAACCATTACGGGAATCTGATGACGTCATCAGGCTTTCGAACGTCCGTTAAATGTTTGACTAAAACGTTTTGTAGCACGCGGTGGTATATGCTGCTTTGCGCGCAACAAATGCCGCACTTTCAAATAAAGTCGCTAGGAACAGCGGAGATCCCAAAAAGTAAACAAAAGTAAAAGTCTAATATCTTGAAAACCGGTGAATATTTTTCTATGAAATTTGGTAGATATTCGTTTTTGCTCTTTCTGAACCGAGCGACATCACTTTCATGCCAATTCATTAACTTTTTTGAAGGTGGGAGGGTCCCTTTAACACGAACCAACCCGGCATTATAAACGTTAGACAATACTTGTTTTTCTTGCTCAGGCGCGTCGAATGGTAGCCGATAGGTTACTAGGTAACTGGAAGGTATACTCTTTATCCGGGTGAGGTCAAGCTAAGTTGTTCATTGTTGACCTCTGGTCAAGGTTAGGGCAGAGCCACTCAGGTCACGAAGCTGGTCGACGGATATCATATCGCATATCAATCAAGGCAACTGATATCATTCGATTTGTCAGGTCTTCCCGAGTCCATTGGTGGCTTTCCCGGCTTGCTAGCTCAATTTGATTGGGCGTAGGGGAGAGTGGGGTGGGTTGTATCAGTTTTTACTCCGAGACCCATAACCTCGTAACTATCCGTGATAAACTCATTATTTCCATACTATCTCCTTCCTTGATTCTTCTGCTTTTTTGTGCAAAGTAACTTTTCCGCTACCTTTACCAGTTTTTCTTCTACGGTCTGCCGAATAGAACAATGTTTGTGATACAACTTGCCCCATGGCTTGGGTGAGTTGTATCACATGGTGGGGTAATTTGTATCACTAGGTATTTCACGTTTCAGGGAGTGTGCTTGCTACTGGTTTTGAACATAAGAACAACATTAAATGGGGTTAATACAATGTATATGCTCACAGGCTTCACTTTTATTAGACCAAGCTTAGGTCAATGCAATCCGAACGAAACATCGAAACGAACGAAACATCAACAGACTATAGACGCAAAAGTGTCCCGTTAAGAGCAAAGAAGCCAACACATTTGCCGAAATGGAACGAGTATTGACTAGCTACCTACAAACGCGAGCCAGAGCTTAGCTTTCGCGATCAAAAGCAACATACCCATACATACATGCATACATACATACATATTACAACATACCCCACCCGGCTCTGATACAACATGTACCTCGCCGCCATCTTGGAAAAAATATCCTCGTGCTCAAAAACAACGGACAGCTGGAGAAATCCATTTTCACTCACGCAGCCTTAGAACCTAGACCCTCACCACCGCTACGGAGATCTTTCAAATTCGTACACATCTAAATGCCCAAAACACAATTTTCTTGCAACTTATTTTTTTTAGAATGACATTAAAAAAAACATAAAATCGGCTCTCACCTCGAGACGCGTCCACCCAGTCACACGACAGAACAGGGAAAGATGGCGCCCGGAAAACCTCGTCGGCTGGTCGTGTCACGAGCGCCATCTATTGGATAAGTTAGGCACAATTCGCCCTGATACAACTTGGACATGATACAACTCTCCCCGCTCTCCCCTAATTGACGAAAAACTCTTATGACATTACTTAAATTGTAAATAACGTCACGTAAGGGTAATAATGCAAAAGTAAAACATTGGACCTTGCAAGAAGTGCATGAAATCACGATTCCTTGTGCTTGTGATAGTTTTATATCATTCCCGGCGCCAAAATAACAGTTTCCATATATGCCATATTAAAATAGTAGGGGAAAGTGGGTGTATTGCGCCCTCCAGTCCTAACCAATTGCGCCCACCAACATTCCCACGGATTCAATGGCATGTTTAGAATTTTGTGTTCGAAAACATTATTTTCACCACTGCATTGTTCATTTTATGGCCCAAACACTCCGATGAAGCCAATCAGCAAGGCTCATTACGCCATCAAAGATGTTATGGCGTTTTCTTAACTTTTTTGCAGTACTTTGAACTCTTGGCTATAAAAATGTGTGATATTTGTGTGATTTTCAGAGTGATATTAGAAAGAAAAACCCTTTTTTCATTGTATTTCACTGAAACCGTAAACTTCCTGCAAAATCTTTATGATAACTTCTTTGCTTTTATTAAAAAGTACCTCAATTTTAATTGCGCCCATGGCAATTGCGCCAGGCGGGCGCAAATAGAATAATGGTGTAGCCATTGTATCACGACAGCATGAATGCATCATTAACTGATTGCAATAAAGAAGGAGTTTAATGTCAGGCAAGGGAGCAGCCCGCTGTCGTCAGTCCGCAAATTATTTTTATTGTCAAACTGATAATGCAGCTGCCATTTAGGCTACGACTTGTGGTGTAATTGACAAAATACGACATTTTCAACATGGGCTCAGGCGTGAGAAGTGGCAGCTATGATAAAAAGTAAATACTTATGTCATTAAGTTGTCAATACGATAAAAATTATTAATTTTGAGAGAAACGATTGAAAATTTAACTGTATAGGCGCATACGTTTACATTATCTAGTCTGTTATAGTAAACGTTTTCGTTGCACTTTTACAAGCGTACGGACACATGTAAAGTTATCTACCTGGGCAAAAAACATCGCGATTTATATCTACATTTATTATTTATCCAGCCTGAATAACATTATAAATGTTTAAGTAAGTCGCAATGACATTAGACTACCGGGGTGTATGCATTCCGTCTCATTCACTTAGCCATATTAAAGTATAGGGCGCATTTGGGTTCTAATTGCGCCATCCCCCTGGCGCAATTTACAGCAGTTGTTGGCAAATGCGCCCTTTTGCATGTTTCTGAAAAAGCAGTGTCAGAAGCAAACGAAACATTCTTAAGTGATCGGGAGGCTCTTAAATCGTAGCCAATGAGCTCCTCTTTTAAATGGTTACCAGTGCATGCTTACATCTCCAGTGGTTTTCTTACAATTAGCGTTTTTCCTTAAGGTGGCGCAATTCACCCTCCTTCCCCTATGGAATAATAACCTTATGCTCATTCTTTATTTTTTTGTTGATAATGAATGATTAAACTAATTCATTATCAACAAAAAAAGCTTTAAAGAATGAGCATAAGGTTATTATTCCATACTATATTTTATTAACAATAATGTTCAAACATGCCATTGCTCGCCTTCTACCACATGGCAGTCTTCCTTTAAAGACATCATCTGTGATCAAAACTAACACGATATTCGTGATCAGCACCCCGAAAAAACCCTCAGCAGCCACACTTTACGACTTTCTAACAGGTCCCGATTTTCCCGACTTTGGGTCATTGACCTGACCTGAAAGGTCAACCAATGACCTAGGACCTTAACCCTCGCCCTGGCAGGGTATTTTTCATAACACGGCCTGGCGGGGGGGGGGGTCTATGCGACCCCCCCTCGCGATTGGCTCCTATGGCACCTAGAAACACCAAATTTGGTAGGTAGGTGGGCCCCCTGCAGGGGTGAGACTAAATGCTTACTTCGAAATCTAAGCTGCGTTGCGGCATTGGCGGTTATGTGCGGCGTGTATGCCGCATGATTAGTAAGCGGCGACCACTAAATTAAAAACTCAATAGCTTTGACATGTTTTCAATGGATAACACTGCATACCAAAAATGTCCATCGCTCTCGTCATAGGATATTTAGATTTAAATAACTAACTTATCTACATCATCGTTTTGAACCAAATTAATACTTTCAACTTGACCCTCGCCCGTATTGGTGTTTTTCCAGCCGCGAACGTATAAGGTATAACCCCTTGCCATTTCGCTCCTGATCAAGCTAGAGCTTCGCGGAAAAAAACCAGCGTGTTGCCCGTGACGAGAGGAAGCCGATGATATCCAACTTTAAGGTCCTAGGTCATCGGTTGACCTTCCAGGTCAGGTCAATGACCCAAAAGGCGGGAAAATTGAAACCTGTTAGAACGTCGTAGTGTGGCTGCCATGGGGTTTTCCGGGGTGCTGATCACGAATATCGTGTTAGTTTTGATCAGAGATGATGTCTTTAAGCATTTAGACCAGCATCGGGTCAGGTCAGGTCAGGTCAACCGGTAGGGGTCGTGATGGGTATTCGTAATACGTGTCAACCGCTTCTGCAGCTTCGTAACATGTTACGAATGCACCAACACTACTTCGTAAATGTTCAAATGGTTGCTAAATTCGAAATCAGCTCTAAAAACTAGCCTAAAAACATGTAAAACTCGAAAAAGTGAACCGAGGTCACCAAAGGTCAATGACCTGACCTGACCTTCAGGTGACCTTGACATCCACCCTTATGCATGGGAGCAACATCAAATCACATGTTTGAACGTTTGAAACCACGAAAAGCTTGCAAACGCGCGGCTAATGCGAGCCGACATACGCCGAATCGCGATTCCGGCCAAACATGGTCTCGGAAAGAACAGACTTTTTTTGGGTAGCCAGGAAATCGCATGCCAGAGCCTATTCAAATTCTTTTATCGGCCTTGATATGCACCAGTCGCATACAGGTACGGGATTTAGCATACGATTTCCAGACAATCGAAAGACTGGAGCCAACAAAGGAAGGAATGAGTGAGTTAAGTTGAAAGTTCAAAATGATGATGTAGATAACCTAGTTATTTAAAGCTAAATATCTTATGACGAGAGCGGTTGGCATTTTTGGTATGCAGTGTTATTCATTGAGAACCGGTCGGAGCGTTTGAGTCTTTAATTTAGTGGTCGCCGCTTACTAATCATGCGGCATACACGCCGCACATAACCGCCAATAACGCAACGCAGCTTAGATTTCGAAGTAAGCATTTAGTCCCACCCCCCTGGAGTTCTCGCCCCTGTGCAAATTTGGTTGCTCTAGGTCAATATTTAGGGGGGTTTTGGGGGGTATAAATGTAAAAATTTCGCTAAAAACAGGTCAAAAGTTTTTCGCTTATAACTTTAGATCTAATTAAGATAGAGCAAAAAGAAAAGCACCAGTGAACTCAGCACGTCAAGGCGCGTCGAATGATGTACTTTTTAGCTTGCTTAAGTGTACTTAAAGTTTTTCTTAAATTTTAAGTAAACTTAACTTAATAAGGTAAGTTCAAGTTAACCAAATTGCATCATATCGCATATCATTCGATTCGGCTGATCACCAGGAACACAATGATACCATTTTTTAAGCTCTAGCGTCATTATGTGCCAAGTTATTGGCAAAAACGTCACTTGACCTCAGTTGACCTCATTTGACCTGACCCATGGATAAGAACACCAAACAAAGAAGCACCAAGTGACCTGCTGTTAAGTACCATGGTTTCAAAGCACAAAAGTGATAAAACGAAGCGGATATCTCCAGTATTTTCCGAATTTGATATTTTCCCATAGGCTTAACATTACGACGTAATGACCTCTAACTGACCTCAGGTCAGTGACCTAAAAAAACGGACTATATGTTATACAACTCGGTGAAGTTAGCACATCCTGAAAGTTTGAAGGAAATCAGTCGAAAACTGTGAGTTGGACAGGCGCAAAAAGAAAATTGAAATTTGACCATGACCTTGTACCGGTTTTCTGACCTGGTGACCTGACCCAAGGTCACCCGGACCTGAAATTTTCAGGTCATATGTAAAAAGGTTGCCCCATAGGCTGTGCCAAAGCGCCGCCGTTTTTAAGCTATCTTCAAAAAACCTTAGGGGGGGGGGGGTCGCATCGACCCCCCCCTGCCAGGGCGAGGGTTAATTAGGTATAGGGTAGGTCACGTGACCGACCTGACCTCAGGTGAACCTTAGGAGTATTTGAGCTATACAAGAAGTTGCAAGACCTCAAGAGGATGCTAGGTCCTGTAAGTTTCATTTCCTTTTGAAGACTCCTCTGGTGCAGTTGGCACTGAGGGCGCTGCGAAGTTGCGACCTTTTAGGACCGTGCTGACTGCTGAGGCTCACTTATGAGTTATGACGTTATAGATTAGTGAACTGACCTGACCTGAAAATGCAGATGGTGTTAAAAGATCTGACCTGAAGCAAAGGACAGGTATGCCAAGTTGCAGCTGTCTATCCCTGGCGTCTTCCGAGGCATCGCAAAATCCCTTTGGATCGGCAGCCGTCGGACGAAGGCTAAGCTGAGCTCAACCAAAGAAAAGGTAAAAGCTGACCGATCATTCATTGAGCCAGAGAATTAGAACACGACAATGCCAAAATCGCGACTGTGCGACTTTATCGGTGAATTGTTATTCGCAAAAAAAAAAACACTACCTTAGATACTTGACCTGACCTCAGAAGTTACCGGTTGACCTGAGACGTTTAACCCGCGCACCGACGGGGGTCTGCGCCAACTTCGCACCGACGCACACAGCCGCTATCTGGGTTCAGAAGTGGCCAATACCCTAATGTTCGACAAATTTTAAAGCGTGATTTTCTCACATTTTCTGGTCGTAAATTGATCAGACTGTATAAAATATCATCCAGAAAAAACATTACTCATTCTGGCACAGATTGGTGGGCTCCCAAGGTAAACCGTTTCGTTTTGCTCCGTGAGACCGAACTTGTGCTGCGATTTTCATGTAAATGTTGACGAGTCTCCTGTCATATTCTTTGCTTGAACATGCGTAAGTAAGATATCAGCTGAAAGGGGAAAATGTGCGGAATCCATTGGTAACAAAAGTGCATCTAAAAAGCTTCCCACTCAGTTATTGTAAGCTAATTGTTGCACACTTGCACAAAGCAGAAGGGCTTGAGGATTTCAATATTTACATAGGCCTAGTGCCTACCAAAAAAACGCACAGCGTGCTTCACATCGGGACAACGTCCATAACATATACCGTACAATTGTGATTCATTGGCTGAAAAAATTAGGTCGGCATCACACTGCCGGCAAAAGTTATTGCAGTTTTAGTGACGCTAGGTCGCCGCCCGGCCGACCCCGATCAGGTCGGCCGGGCGACGGCCGTGCAGCTGACGTCCGTACGGTTCGGCAGCTGACCAATCAGCTGCGAGAGAGGAACACGGTCCGTCTAATTGCTCCCGGCAGTTGCTTGTGCTGAGCTGGGGTGCTCGACGCTCGTGTCGATTGCATTTGTTGGTTGTCGATTGTCGATTGACTTGTGGGTATACCTACTTTCTGGTGACCAGTAAATGTACGTCGTCTAACTGAATGTAGTCTGATCAAATTCAATAAAGCAAAAAGACATCCAGCCAACAGAACATCGTAAAAATGTCCGATATGGTTGATAACATTCAGAGTTTTGGGGAGCAGCCATCGACCAGAATGAACCTTATTGGCTTTTGTATGTAACATTTGCATTGCTTTTGGAAAGTTTCAGTCAGATATCTTCAGAAATGGCAATGTTATCGGCTTTTGCATTTTACCGTAGTCGGTTAATCACACTTTTCGATATTGCAAAGGCAATTTCAGTACGTTCTTGACATCGAAAACCAAAACGAATAGCATCATCGTGTTCCAGAGCTCAAATTGCATCCGATGCACATCTTTTTTGTTGAGAATGTTCAACTTCAAAATTTGGCCTTTCTGACCTCGCCGTGACCTGACCTTCATTTGTTGAATGGAAATAGTTTCGAATCGGACGACCCAGATGACATCATTTTTAGATGCTTTTGCCGAAATGGACTATTAAAGATGTGTCGCATGACCTTAAAAATGTATACATTTCCTTCCATGACCTTTTCCATGACCTTTTGTGACCCATGGCCTTTCCATGACCTTTTGTGACAAAGTTAGGTTTCGTTTGTCAGCTATTCCTATATCAGAAGCCGTTTGAACTTTTAGTATTGAACGAGTACTAGTTTCGAAGACAGCAGGGAATGTATGCAGAATCCCCTCCCGAGTCACCCACGTTATGGGATATACCCGTCATCCGCGGATTACAAGCAAAAATATTTTTTTACGGCAATGATGTATCAGCATGGATGCTCATACGTTCCCATATGTGACCTTACGGTTGACTTCACATAGAATAAAAATTGCTTTGCAAAATGTCAACTGGTTAACGAGTTATCGCATTTTGGCCACTTCCGAACTCAAATAGCGGCTGTGTGCGACGGGGGGGGGGGGGCGGATGACCGCCCCCCTGAGATCTCGAGAACGAAGCAAGATAGCGACAAGCGGTAAACGGCATCGGATACGCACGGTCAAGATCTACAATTTTTACAAAGGTCATTTTCAGGTCAGGTCAAAGATGACGTCACAGGGGTCGCAAAAGTCAAAATGGCGGCGCTAGATATTGAGAGTTTTTCTCGAATAACTTTCGAACTAGTCAAGATAGGAACAAACTAAGGGCATCGTCGTGATCCTCTCGTCAATCCGCATCGAATGATATATATGTTGACCTCGAAAGGTCAAGGTCAAAGGTTGACCTCAGGTCACGTGACCTCGAGGTCATCATGTATATCATTCGGTGCGTCTTGACGAGCTGAACACAATGAGATCATCCACGCGGCTGTATCTTGTTCCTGTACGGAGTTATTGGCCAAAAACCTTTGGTGACCTTTGATGACGTCACATGACCTCATAGCTGCCCAACAGCAAAACAGGTCTCAAGGTAGTGAAGGTTGATCGTATATAAAGTCATGTATGGTGTATGGGGCCATTCCGACCCGTTTTAGTGGTAAAAATAGGGAGTTGATTTTTCCCCCATTGACTTATAATGGGGAGGTCGCGAAATTGACCTGACCTTAGGTCACCGATATCAAAATTCCGAGATAAACAAATTGTAGCTACTAATGACCTAATAACATCCTGCGACTTTCAAATGTCTCCGACATCTACTGTAGCTCTGGCACGGTGACAAAGTTGCAAAAAAGTGACTTGAGGTTGGGTCATTCAAAGTGACCTGGTGACCTGACCTTAAAAGGTAGTAGGTTCAAACTTGCACAGCATGTGTAAAATTGATGAG